>NW_028226058.1:0-83013 GCF_052327205.1 Somniosus microcephalus | reverse complement strand
TCTCTCCCTCCCCCGTCGCGCTCTCTCTCTTCCCCCCCGTCGCGCTCTCCTCTCTTTCCCCCCCTCCCGTCGCGCTCTCTCTCTTCCCCCCCCCGTCGCGCTCTCTCTCTTCCCCCCCCCGTCGCGCTCTCTCTCTTCCCCCCCCGTCGCGCTCTCTCTCTCTTCCCCCCCCCCCGTCGCGCTCTCTCTCTTCCCCCCCCCGTCGCGCTCTCTCTCTTCCCCCCCCCCGTCGCGCTCTCTCTCTTCCCCCCCCGTCGCGCTCTCTCTCTTCCCCCCCCGTCGCGCTCTCTCTTCCCCCCCCTCGTCGCGCTCTCTCTCTTCCCCCCCCGTCGCGCTCTCTCTCTTCCCTTCCCCCCCGTCGCGCTCTCTCTCTTCCCCCCCCCGTCGCGCTCTCTCTCTTCCCCCCCCCGTCGCGCTCTCTCTCTTCCCCCCCCGTCGCGCTCTCTCTCTTCCCCCCCCCGTCGCGCTCTCTCTCTTCCCCCCCCGTCGCGCTCTCTCTTTCCCCCCCCCGTCGCGCTCTCTCTCTTCCCCCCCCCGTCGCGCTCTCTCTCTTCCCCCCCCCGTCGCGCTCTCTCCTCTTCCCCCCCCCGTCGCGCTCTCTCTCTCTTCCCCCCCCCGTCGCGCTCTCTCTCCCCGTCGCTCTCTCTCCCCCCCGTCGCGCTCTCTCTCTTCCCCCCCCGTCGCGCTCTCTCTCTTCCCCCCCGTCGCGCTCTCTCTCTTCCCCCCCCGTCGCGCTCTCTCTCTTCCCCCCCTCCGTCGCGCTCTCGTGCTCTTCCCCCCCGTCGCGCTCTCTCTCTTCCCCCCCCGTCGCGCTCTCTCTCTTCCCCCCCCGTCGCGCTCTCTCTCTTCCCCCCCGTCGCCTCTCTCTCTTCCCCCCCCGTCGCGCCTTCTCTCTTTCCCCCCCCGTCGCTCTCTCTCTTCCCCCCCGTCGCGCTCTCTCTCCTTCCCCCCCGTCGCGCTCTCTCTCTTCCCCCCCCGTCGCGCTCTCTCTCTTCCCCCCCCGTCGCGCTCTCTCTCTTCCCCCCCCCGTCGCGCTCTCTCTCTTCCCCCCCCGTCGCGCTCTCTCTCTTCCCCCCCCGTCGCGCTCTCTCTCTTCCCCCCCGTCGCGCTCTCTCTCTTCCCCCCCCGTCGCGCTCTCTCTCTTCCCCCCCCGTCGCGCTCTCTCTCTTCCCCCCCCGTCGCGCTCTCTCTCTTCCCCCCCGTCGCGCTCTCTCTCTTCCCCCCCCGTCGCGCTCTCTCTCTTCCCCCCCCGTCGCGCTCTCTCTCTTCCCCCCCCGTCGCGCTCTCTCTCTTCCCCCCCGTCGCGCTCTCTCTCTTCCCCCCCGTCGCGCTCTCTCTCTTCCCCCCCCGTCGCGCTCTCTCTCTTCCCCCCGTCGCGCTCTCTCTCTTCCCCCCCCGTCGCGCTCTCTCTCTTCCCCCCCGTCGCGCTCTCTCTCTTCCCCCCCGTCGCGCTCTCTCTCTTCCCCCCCGTCGCGCTCTCTCTCTCCCCCCCGTCGCGCTCTCTCTCTTCCCCCCCCGTCGCGCTCTCTCTCTTCCCCCCCCGTCGCGCTCTCTCTCTTCCCCCCCGTCGCCTCTCTCTCTTCCCCCCCGTCGCGCTCTCTCTCTTCCCCCCCGTCGCGCTCTCTCTCTTCCCCCCGTCGCGCTCTCTCTCTTCCCCCCGTCGCGCTCTCTCTCTTCCCCCCCGTCGCGCTCTCTCTCTTCCCCCCCGTCGCGCTCTCTCTCTTCCCCCCGTCGCGCTCTCTCTCTTCCCCCCCGTCGCGCTCTCTCTCTTCCCCCCCCGTCGCGCTCTCTCTCTTCCCCCCCGTCGCGCTCTCTCTCTTCCCCCCCGTCGCGCTCTCTCTCTTCCCCCCCGTCGCGCTCTCTCTCTTCCCCCCCCGTCGCTCTCTCTCTTCCCCCCCGTCGCGCTCTCTCTCTTCCCCCCGTCGCGCTCTCTCTCTTCCCCCCGTCGCGCTCTCTCTCTTCCCCCCCGTCGCGCTCTCTCTCTTCCCCCCCCCGTCCGCGCTCTCTCTTCCCCCCCCCGTCGCGCTCTCTCTCTTCCCCCCCCGTCGCGCTCTCTCTCTTCCCCCCCCGTCGCGCTCTCTCTCTTCCCCCCCCGTCGCGCTCTCTCTCTTCCCCCCCGTCGCGCTCTCTCTCTTCCCCCCCCGTCGCGCTCTCTCTCTTCCCCCCCGTCGCGCTCTCTCTCTTCCCCCCCGTCGCGCTCTCTCTCTTCCCCCCCGTCGCGCTCTCTCTCTTCCCCCCCCGTCGCGCTCTCTCTCTTCCCCCCCGTCGCGCTCTCTCTCTTCCCCCCCCGTCGCGCTCTCTCTCTTCCCCCCCCGTCGCGCTCTCTCTCTTCCCCCCCGTCGCGCTCTCTCTCTTCCCCCCCCCGTCGCGCTCTCTCTCTTCCCCCCCCGTCGCGCTCTCTCTCTTCCCCCCCCCCCGTCGCGCTCTCTCTCTTCCCCCCCCCCGTCGCGCTCTCTCTCTTCCCCCCCCCGTCGCGCTCTCTCTCTTCCCCCCCCCGTCGCGCTCTCTCTCTTCCCCCCCCCGTCGCGCTCTCTCTCTTCCCCCCCCGTCGCGCTCTCTCTCTTCCCCCCCCGTCGCGCTCTCTCTCTTCCCCCCCGTCGCGCTCTCTCTTCCCCCGTCGCGCTCTCTCTCTTCCCCCGTCGCGCTCTCTCTCTTCCCCCCCGTCGCGCTCTCTCTCTTCCCCCCGTCGCGCTCTCTCTCTTCCCCCGTCGCGCTCTCCTCTTCCCCCGTCGCGCTCTCTCTCTTCCCCGTCGCGCTCTCTCTCTTCCCCCCCCGTCGCGCTCTCTCTCTTCCCCCGTCGCGCTCTCTCTCTTCCCCCCGTCGCGCTCTCTCTCTTCCCCCGTCGCTCTCTCTCTTCCCCCGTCGCGCTCTCTCTCTTCCCCCCGTCGCGCTCTCTCTCTTCCCCCCGTCGCGCTCTCTCTCTTCCCCCCCGTCGCGCTCTCTCTCTCCCCCGCGCTCTCTCTCTCCCCGTCGCGCTCTTCCTCTCCCCCGTCGCGCTCTCTCTCTTCCCCCGTCGCGCTCTCTCTCTTCCCCCCCGTCGCGCTCTCTCTCTTCCCCCCGTCGCGCTCTCTCTTCCCCCGTCGCGCTCTCTCTCTTCCCCCGTCGCGCTCTCTCTCTTCCCCCGTCGCGCTCTCTCTCTTCCCCCCGTCGCGCTCTCTCTCTTCCCCCCCGTCGCGCTCTCTCTCTTCCCCCCGTCGCGCTCTCTCTCTTCCCCCCGTCGCGCTCTCTCTCTTCCCCCCCGTCGCGCTCTCTCTCTTCCCCCCGTCGCGCTCTCTCTCTTCCCCCCCGTCGCGCTCTCTCTCTTCCCCCCCGTCGCGCTCTCTCTCTTCCCCCCCGTCGCGCTCTCTCTCTTCCCCCCGTCGCGCTCTCTCTCTTCCCCCCGTCGCGCTCTCTCTCTTCCCCCCGTCGCGCTCTCTCTCTTCCCCCCCGTCGCGCTCTCTCTCTTCCCCCCCGTCGCGCTCTCTCTCTTCCCCCCGTCGCGCTCTCTCTTCCCCCCGTCGCGCTCTCTCTCTTCCCCCCCGTCGCGCTCTCTCTCTTCCCCCCGTCGTCGCGCTCTCTCTCTTCCCCCCGTCGCGCTCTCTCTCTTCCCCCGTCGCGCTCTCTCTTCCCCCCGTCGCGCTCTCTCTTTCCCCCCGTCGCGCTCTCTCTCTTCCCCCCCGTCGCGCTCTCTCTTCCCCCCCGTCGCGCTCTCTCTTTCCCCCCCGTCGCGCTCTCTCTCTTCCCCCCGTCGCGCTCTCTCTTCCCCCCGTCGCGCTCTCTCTCTTCCCCCCGTCGCGCTCTCTCTTCCCCCCCGTCGCGCTCTCTCTCTTCCCCCCGTCGCGCTCTCTTCTTCCCCCCGTCGCGCTCTCTCTTCCCCCCCGTCGCGCTCTCTCTTCCCCCCGTCGCGCTCCTCTTCCCCCCCGTCGCGCTCTCTCTCTTCCCCCCCCGTCGCGCTCTCTCTCTTCCCCCCCGTCGCGCTCTCTCTTCTTCCCCCCCGTCGCGCTCTCTCTCTTCCCCCCCGTCGCGCTCTCTCTCTTCCCCCCCGTCGCGCTCTCTCTCTTCCCCCCCGTCGCGCTCTCTCTCTTCCCCCCCCGTCGCGCTCTCTCTCTTCCCCCCCGTCGCGCTCTCTCTCTTCCCCCCCGTCGCGCTCTCCTCTCTTCCCCCCCGTCGCGCTCTCTCTCTTCCCCCCCGTCGCGCTCCTCTCTCTTCCCCCCCCGTCGCGCTCTCTCTCTTCCCCCCCGTCGCGCTCTCTCTCTTCCCCCCGTCGCGCTCTCTCTCTTCCCCCCGTCGCGCTCTCTCTCTTCCCCCCGTCGCGCTCTCTCTCTTCCCCCCCGTCGCGCTCTCTCTCTTCCCCCCCGTCGCGCTCTCTCTCTTCCCCCCCGTCGCGCTCTCTCTCTTCCCCCCGTCGCGCTCTCTCTCTTCCCCCCCGTCGCGCTCTCTCTCTTCCCCCCCGTCGCGCTCTCTCTCTTCCCCCCCGTCGCGCTCTCTCTCTTCCCCCCCGTCGCGCTCTCTCTCTTCCCCCCCGTCGCGCTCTCTCTCTTCCCCCCCGTCGCGCTCTCTCTCTTCCCCCCCGTCGCGCTCTCTCTCTTCCCCCCCGTCGCGCTCTCTCTCTTCCCCCCCGTCGCGCTCTCTCTCTTCCCCCCCGTCGCGCTCTCTCTCTTCCCCCCCGTCGCGCTCTCTCTCTTCCCCCCGTCGCGCTCTCTCTCTTCCCCCCCGTCGCGCTCTCTCTCTTCCCCCCCGTCGCGCTCTCTCTCTTCCCCCCCGTCGCGCTCTCTCTCTTCCCCCCCGTCGCGCTCTCTCTCTTCCCCCCCGTCGCGCTCTCTCTCTTCCCCCCCGTCGCGCTCTCTCTCTTCCCCCCGTCGCGCTCTCTCTCTTCCCCCCCGTCGCGCTCTCTCTCTTCCCCCCCGTCGCGCTCTCTCTCTTCCCCCCCCGTCGCGCTCTCTCTCTTCACCCCCCGTCGCGCTCTCTCTCTTCACCCCCCGTCGCGCTCTCTCTCTTCCCCCCCGTCGCGCTCTCTCTCTTCCCCCCCCGTCGCGCTCTCTCTCTTCCCCCCGTCGCGCTCTCTCTCTTCCCCCCCGTCGCGCTCTCTCTCTTCCCCCCCGTCGCGCTCTCTCTCTTCCCCCCCGTCGCGCTCTCTCTCTTCCCCCCCGTCGCGCTCTCTCTCTTCCCCCCCCGTCGCGCTCTCTCTCTTCCCCCCCGTCGCGCTCTCTCTCTTCCCCCCGTCGCGCTCTCTCTCTTCCCCCCCCCGTCGCGCTCTCTCTCTTCCCCCCCCGTCGCGCTCTCTCTCTTCCCCCCCGTCGCGCTCTCTCTCTTCCCCCCCGTCGCCCTCTCATCTCTTCCCCCCCGTCGCGCTCCCTCACTTCCCCCCCGTCGCGCTCTCTCACTTCCCCCCCGTCGCGCTCTCTCTCTTCCCCCCCGTCGTGCTCTCTCTCCCCCCCGTCGTGCTCTCTCCCCCCCGTCGTGCTCTCTCTCTTCCCCCCCCGTCGCGCTCTCTCTCTTTCCCCCCGTCGCGCGCTCTCTCTTTCCCCCCGTCGCGCGCTCTCTCTCTTTCCCCCCGTCGCGCTCTCTCTCTTTCCCCCCGTCGCGCTCTCTCTCTTCCCCCCCGTCGCGCTCTCTCTCTTCCCACCCGTCGCGCTCTCTCTCTTCCCCCCGTCGCGCGCTCTCTCTTCCCCCCCGTCGCGCTCTCTCTCTTCCCCCCCGTCGCGCTCTCTCTCTTCCCCCCCGTCGCGCTCTCTCTCTTCCCCCCGTCGCGCTCTCTCTCTTCCCCCCGTCGCGCTCTCTCTCTTCCCCCCGTCGCGCTCTCTCTCTTCCCCCCGTCGCGCTCTCTCTCTTCCCCCCGTCGCGCTCTCTCTCTTCCCCCCGTCGCGCTCTCTCTCTCTTCCCCCCGTCGCGCTCTCTCTCTTCCCCCCGTCGCGCTCTCTCTCTTCCCCCCGTCGCGCTCTCTCTCTTCCCCCCGTCGCGCTCTCTCTCTTCCCCCCGTCGCGCTCTCTCTCTTCCCCCCGTCGCGCTCTCTCTCTTCCCCCCGTCGCGCTCTCTCTCTTCCCCCGTCGCGCTCTCTCTCTTCCCCCCGTCGCGCTCGCTCTCTTCCCCCCCGTCGCGCTCGCTCTCTTCCCCCCGTCGCGCTCTCTCTCTTCCCCCCGTCGCGCTCTCTCTCTTCCCCCGTCGCGCTCTCTCTCTTCCCCCGTCGCGCTCTCTCTCTTCCCCCCCGTCGCGCTCTCTCTCTTCCCCCCCGTCGCGCTCTCTCTCTTCCCCCCCGTCGCGCTCTCTCTCTTCCCCCCGTCGCGCTCTCTCTCTTCCCCCCGTCGCGCTCTCTCTCTTCCCCCCCGTCGCGCTCTCTCTCTTCCCCCCGTCGCGCTCTCTCTCTTCCCCCCGTCGCGCTCTCTCTCTTCCCCCCGTCGCGCTCTCTCTTCCCCCCGTCGCGCTCTCTCTCTTCCCCCCGTCGCGCTCTCTCTCTTCCCCCCGTCGCGCTCTCTCTCTTCCCCCCGTCGCGCTCTCTCTCTTCCCCCCCGTCGCGCTCTCTCTCTTCCCCCCGTCGCGCTCTCTCTCTTCCCCCCCGTCGCGCTCTCTCTCTTCCCCCCGTCGCGCTCTCTCTCTTCCCCCCCCCGTCGCGCTCTCTCTCTTCCCCCCCCCGTCGCGCTCTCTCTCTTCCCCCCCGTCGCGCTCTCTCTCTTCCCCCCCGTCGCGCTCTCTCTCTTCCCCCCCGTCGCGCTCTCTCTCTTCCCCCCGTCGCGCTCTCTCTCTTCCCCCCGTCGCGCTCTCTCTCTTCCCCCCGTCGCGCTCTCTCTCTTCCCCCCGTCGCGCTCTCTCTCTTCCCCCCCGTCGCGCTCTCTCTCTTCCCCCGTCGCGCTCTCTTCTCTTCCCCCCCGTCGCGCTCTCTCTCTTCCCCCCGTCGCGCTCTCTCTCTTCCCCCCCGTCGCGCTCTCTCTCTTCCCCCCCGTCGCGCTCTCTCTCTTCCCCCCGTCGCGCTCTCATCTTCCCCCCGTCGCGCCTCTCTCTCTTCCCCCCCGTCGCGCTCTCTCTCTTCCCCCCGTCGCGCTCTCTCTCTTCCCCCCGTCGCGCTCTCTCTCTTCCCCCCGCGTCCGGCTCTCGTCCCCCGTCGCGCTCTCCTCTTCCCCCCGTCGCGCTCTCTCTCTTCCCCCGTCGCGCTCTCTCTCTTCCCCCCGTCGCGCTCTCATCTCTTTCCCCCCCGTCGCGCTCTCTCTCTTCCCCCCGTCGCGCTCTCTCTCTTCCCCCCGTCGCGCGCTCTCTCTTCCCCCCGTCGCGCTCTTCTCTTCCCCCCGTCGCGCTCTCTCTCTTCCCCCCGTCGCGCTCTCTCTCTTCCCCCCGTCGCGCTCTCTCTCTTCCCCCCCGTCGCGCTCTCTCTCTTCCCCCCCGTCGCGCTCTCTCTTCCCCCCCCGTCGCGCTCTCTCTTCCCCCCCCCGTCGCGCTCTCTCTTTCCCCCCCCCCCGTCGCGCTCTCTCTTCCCCCCCCCCCGTCGCGCTCTCTCTTCCCCCCCCGTCGCGCTCTCTCTTCCCCCCCCGTCGCGCTCTCTCTTCCCCCCCCGTCGCGCTCTCTCTTCCCCCCCCGTCGCGCTCTCTCTTCCCCCCCCCCGTCGCGCTCTCTCTTCCCCCCCCCCCGTCGCGCTCTCTCTCTTCCCCCCCCCGTCGCGCTCTCTCTTCCCCCCCCCGTCGCGCTCTCTCTTCCCCCCCCGTCGCGCTCTCTCTTCCCCCCCGTCGCGCTCTCCTCTTCCCCCCCCGTCGCGCTCTCTCTTCCCCCCGTCGCGCTCTCTCTTCCCCCCCGTCGCGCTCTCTCTTCCCCCCCGTCGCGCCTCTCTCTTCCCCCCCCGTCGCGCTCTCTCTTCCCCCCCCGTCGCGCTCTCTCTTCCCCCCCCGTCGCGCTCTCTCTTCCCCCCCCGTCGCGCTCTCTCTTCCCCCCCGTCGCGCTCTCTCTTCCCCCCCGTCGCGCTCTCTCTTCCCCCCCCGTCGCGCTCTCTCTTCCCCCCCCGTCGCGCTTCTCTCTTCCCCCCCGTCGCGCTCTCTCTTCCCCCCCGTCGCGCTCTCTCTTCCCCCCCGTCGCGCTCTCTCTTCCCCCCCCGTCGCGCCTCTCTTCCCCCCCGTCGCGCTCTCTTCCCCCCCGTCGCGCTCTCTTCCCCCCGTCGCGCTCTATCTTCCCCCCCGTCGCGCTCTCTCTTCCCCCCCGTCGCGCTCTCTCTTTCCCCCCGTCGCGCTCTCTCTTCCCCCCCGTCGCGCTCTCTCTTCCCCCCCGTCGCGCTCTCTCTTCCCCCCCGTCGCGCTCTCCTCTTCCCCCCCCGTCGCGCTCCCTCTTCCCCCCCCGTCGCGCTCTCTCTCCCCCCGCGCGCTCTCTCTTCCCCCCGTCGCGCTCTCTCTTCCCCCCGTCGCGCTCTCTCTTCCCCCCGTCGCGCTCTCTCTTCCCCCCGTCGCGCTCTCTCTTCCCCCCGTCGCGCTCTCTCTTCCCCCCGTCGCGCTCTCTCTTCCCCCCGTCGCGCTCTCTCTTCCCCCCCCGTCGCGCTCTCTCTTCCCCCCCGTCGCGCTCTCTCTTCCCCCCCGTCGCGCTCTCTCTTCCCCCCCCGTCGCGCTCTCTCTTCCCCCCCCGTCGCGCTCTCTCTTCCCCCCCGTCGCGCTCTCCTCTTCCCCCCGTCGCGCTCTCTCTTCCCCCCGTCCTCCCGTCGCGCTCTCTCTTCCCCCCCGTCGCGCTCTCTCTTCCCCCCCGTCGCGCTCTCTCTTCCCCCCCGTCGCGCTCTCTCTTCCCCACCCGTCGCGCTCTCTCTTCCCCCCCCGTCGCGCTCTCTCTTCCCCCCCGTCGCGCTCTCTCTTCCCCCCCCGTCGCGCTCTCTCTTCCCCCCCCGTCGCGCTCTCTCTTCCCCCCCGTCGCGCTCTCTCTTCCCCCCCGTCGCGCTCTTCTCTTCCCCCCCCGTCGCGCTCTCTCTTCCCCCCGTCGCGCTCTCTCTTCCCCCCGTCGCGCTCTCTCTTCCCCCCCCCCCCGTCGCGCTCTCTCTTCCCCCCCGTCGCGCTCTCTCTTCCCCCCCCGTCGCGCTCTCTCTTCCCCCCCGTCGCGCTCTCTCTTCCCCCCCCGTCGCGCTCTCTCTTCCCCCCCGTCGCGCTCTCTCTTCCCCCCCGTCGCGCTCTCTCTTCCCCCCCGTCGCGCTCTCTCTTCCCCCCCGTCGCGCTCTCTCTTCCCCCCCCGTCGCGCTCTCTCTTCCCCCCCGTCGCGCTCTCTCTTCCCCCCGTCGCGCTCTCTCTTCCCCCCCCGTCGCGCTCTCTCTTCCCCCCCGTCGCGCTCTCTCTTCCCCCCCGTCGCGCTCTCTCTTCCCCCCCGTCGCGCTCTCTCTTCCCCCCCGTCGCGCTCTCTCTTCCCCCCCGTCGCGCTCTCTCTTCCCCCCCGTCGCGCTCTCTCTTCCCCCCCCGTCGCGCTCTCTCTTCCCCCCCGTCGCGCTCTCTCTCCCCCCCCGTCGCGCTCTCTCTTCCCCCCCGTCGCGCTCTCTCTTCCCCCCCGTCGCGCTCTCTCTTCCCCCCGTCGCGCTCTCTCTTCCCCCGTCGCGCTCTCTCTCTTCCCCCCCCGTCGCTCTCTCTCTCTTCCCTCCCCCGTCGCTCTCTCTCTTCCCCCCGTCGCTCTCTCTCTTCCCCCCGTCGCTCTCTCTCGTCCCCCCCCTTCGCTCTCTCTCGTCCCCCCCTTCGCTCTCTCTCGTCCCCCCCCGTCGCTCTCTCTCGTCCCCCCCCGTCGCTCTCTTCTCGTCCCCCCCGTCGCTCTCTCTCGTCCCCCCCCGTCGCTCTCTCTCGTCCCCCCCCCGTCGCTCTCTCTCTTCCCCCCCCGTCGCTCTCTCTCTTCCCCCCCCCGTCGCTCTCTCTCTTCCCCCCCCGTCGCTCTCTCTCTTCCCCCCGTCGCTCTCTCTCTTCCCCCCCGTCGCTCTCTCTCTTCCCCCCCCGTCGCTCTCTCTCTTTCCCCCCCCCGTCGCTCTCTCTCTTTCCCCCCCCGTCGCTCTCTCTCTTCCCCCCCCGTCGCTCTCTCTCTTTCCCCCCCCCGTCGCTCTCTCTCTTTCCCCCCCGTCGCTCTCTCTCTTCCCCCCCCGTCGCTCTCCTCTCTTTCCCCCCCCGTCGCTCTCTCTCTTTCCCCCCCCGTCGCTCTCTCTCTTCCCCCCCCGTCGCTCTCTCTCTTCCCCCCCGTCGCTCTCTCTCTTCCCCCCCGTCGCTCTCTCTCTTCCCCCCCGTCGCTCTCTCTCTTCCCCCCGTCGCTCCTCTCTTCCCCCCCCCGTCGCTCCCTCTCTTCCCCCCCCGTCGCTCCCTCTCTTTCCCCCCCGTCGCTCCCTCTCTTTCCCCCCCGTCGCTCTCTCTCTTTCCCCCCCCCCGTCGCTCTCTCTCTTTCCCCCCCCGTCGCTCTCTCTCTTTCCCCCCCGTCGCTCTCTCTCTTCCCCCCCCAGTCGCTCTCTCTCTTCCCCCCAGTCGCTCTCTCTCTTCCCCCCCAGTCGCTCTCTCTCTTCCCCCCCCAGTCGCTCTCTCTCTTCCCCCAGTCGCTCTCTCTCTTCCCCCCAGTCGCTCTCTCTCTTCCCCCAGTCGCTCTCTCTCTCCCCCCAGTCGCTCTCTCTCTCCCCCCAGTCGTTCTCTCTCTTCCCCCCCCCCCAGTCGCTCCCTCTCTCTCTTCCAACAACATGCCCTCAAAAAAGCCTCTGCACCGCCCCCCCCACTTGCTCTCTCTCTCTCTCTTTCCCCCCCCCCACTCGCTCTCTCTCTTCCAACAACAACATGCCCTCGAAAAAGTCTCTCTCCCCCACTCTCTCTCTCTCTCTCCCCCATCTCTCTCTCTCCCCCCAGTCTCCCTCTCTCTCTCCCTCAGTCGCTCTGTCTCTCCCCCCTCAGTCTCTCTCTCTCTCCCCCCCTCAGTCCTCTCTCTCTATCTCCCCAGTCTCTCTCTCTCTCCACATCTCTCTCTCACCCATCAGTCGCCTCTCTCTCTCCCCCTCAGTCGCTCTCTCTCTCTATCTCCCCATTCTCTCTCTCTCTCCCCAGTCTCTCTCTCTCACACTCCCAATCTCTCTCTCTCACACTCCCAATCTCTCCCTCTCACTCCCAATCTCTCTCTCTCTCTATCTCCCCATTCTCTCTCTCTCTCTCTCTCCCCACAGTCTCTCTCTCTCACTCCCAATCTCTCTCTCTATCTCCCCCATCTCTCTCTCTCTCACTCCCAATCTCTCTCTCTCTCTATCTCCCCATTCTCTCTCTCTCCCCAGTCTCTCTCTCTCACACTCCCAATCTCTCTCTCTCTCACACTCCCAATCTCTCTCTCACACACTCCCAATCTCTCTCTCTCTCTCACTCCCAATCTCTCTCTCTGACACTCCCAATCTCTCTCTCACATTCCCAATCTCTCTCTCTCACATCCCAGTCTCTCTCTCTCTCACTCCCCAATCTCTCTCTCACACACTCCCAATCTCTCTCTCTCTCTCACTCCCAATCTCTCTCTCTGACACTCCCAATCTCTCTCTCTCTCACATTCTCAATCTCTCTCTCTCTCACTCCCAGTCTCTCTCTCTCTTCACTCCCAATCTCTCTCTCTCACACTCACCAGTCTCTCTCTCTCACACTCCCAATCTCTCTCTCACACTCCCAATCTCTCTCTCTCTCACACTCCCAATCTCTCCCTCTCACTCCCAATCTCTCTCTCTCTCTCTCTATCTCCCCATTCTCTCTCTCTCTCCCCAGTCTCTCTCACACTCCCAATCTCTCTCTCTATCTCCCCATTCTCTCTCTCTCTCACTCCCAATCTCTCTCTCTCTCTCTATCTCCCCATTCCATTCTCTCTCTCTCCCCAGTCTCTCTCTCTCACACTCCCAATCTCTCTCTCTCTCACACTCCCAATCTCTCTCTCTCTCACTCCCAATCTCTCTCTCTCACTCCCAATCTCTCTCTCTCACACTCCCAATCTCTCTCTCTCACACTCCCAATCTCTCTCTCTCTCTCACTCCCAATCTCTCTCACACTCCCAATCTCTCTCTCTCTCTCCCAATCTCTCTCACACTCCCAATCTCTCTCTCTCCTTCCCTCTCTCTCTCTCTCTCTCTCTCCTTCCCTCTCTCTCTCTGTCTCTCTCTCTCCTTCCCTCTCTTTCTCCTTCCCTCACTCTCCTTCCGTCTCTCTCTCCTTCCATCTCTCTCTCTTTCCTTCCATCTCTCTCTCTCTCCTTCCCCCCCTCTCTCTCTCTCTCTCCTTCCCCCCCTCTCTCTCTCTCTCTCCTTCCCTCTCTCTCTCTCCTTCCCTCTCTCTCTCTCCTTCCCTCTCTCTCTCTCCTTCCCTCTCTCTCCTTCCCTCTCTCTCTCCTTCCCTCTCTCTCTCTCTCTCTCCTTCCCTCTCTCTCTTCCCCCCAGTCGCTCCCTCTCTCTCTTCCAACAACAACATGCCCTCAAGAAAGCCTCGGCACCGCCGGGCTCCCCCAGCTAGTATATAAATAAATCGGTACTTCTGTCTGTCATTCTGTCTGTCTGTCATCGCGTGTGCGTCTGTTGGGTATGCGCTCGAAAGTTACAGGGCGTACCTACGCGCGCGTTACCTCCAAAGAAAGCTTACGCTTCCGAGACGGTTTTAAGTGTATTTACGTTTCGGCCGGGCTAAAACCGCGCCCGCGGTATCCCAAAAACCTTCAACATTCCGCTCATTAGCATCTTATTATCCGCTCATTAGCGACAGAGTGACCTCGAGCTCGACCAATCGTACGCCGGGTTGCTGGCGTGTGCCGCCGGGCCAATCGGTGCGTGTGTGGCCGGGCCTTATCGTTCTGAACCGAGGTGAGTCGCTGCCATCTTGATTCCAAACTTTTCCTTTTTCCCGCTTTCTGCGTCTTAAAAAAAAACGTTGCTTTTAAAACACACATTGTTTTAAAAAAAAATGATTTAGAAAGTAATTAACTTATCTAATCTCATTAATTTTCCTACCTTTCCCCGTTTTTCCAGGTAGGCCTAGAAGCCTCGGCGTCTCCTCCGCACCCACGCCCGAGCTAGGCACCTCTCGGCCCCACTCGAAGGCTGGAGGGCCGAGCCTCAGCCCAGCGCTGCTAGGGTGCGCGCGCAGCAGGAGCTGAGACGCGGCGTCTCTCTCTCTGGCTCGGCCGGGGGGCGGGGCTTGGTCAGCGCCACGGTTACCCTGGCAACCGGGCCCTCCGGCCGTCTCGCACAGCCGCAATGTTGAAGCCAGCTCGGGAGGCCGGTGCTCGGAAGATCGCGCCTCCGGAGTTCGGTGCTTGGTTGGTGGGGGGGGGGCGAGCCTCGGGGGTGGGTGGGTGGTGGGCGAGCCTCGGGGGTGGGGGTGCGAGTCTCGGGGGGCCAACCTCTGGAGTTCGGGGGGTGGGGATCAGGGGGCTCGGGAGTTTGGGGGGACGGGGATCAGGGGGCTCGTGGACCCTCCCCTCCCCCCTCCTCTCTCCTCCTCCCTCCCCCCGCCCCTTCTTCCCCCCCTCCTCTCTCCTCCTCCTCCCTCCTCCCCCTCCTCCCCCCCCTCCCCCCTCCCCCCCCCTCCCCCTCCCCTCTCTCTCTTCCCCCCAGTCGCTCTCTCTCTCTCTCTCTCTCTCTCTCTCTCTCTTCCAACAACAACATGCCCTCGAAAAAGCCTCGGCACCGCCGGGCACTTCAGCTAGTTTTGATATATATTAATGATCTGGACTTGAGCATACAGGGCACAAATTCAAAGTTTGCAGATGACACAAAACTCGGAAATGTTGTAAATAATGAAAAGGATAGTAACAACATCAGGAGGACATAGACAGACTGATGAAATGGGCAGACACATGGCAGATGCAATTTAACGCAGAGAAATGTGAAGTGATATCTTTTGATAGAAAGAATGAGGAGAGGCGATATAAACTAAATGATACAATTTTAAAATGGGGTGCAGGAACAGCGAGACCTGAGGATATATGTACACAAATCTTTGAAGGCGGCAGGACAAGATGAGAAGGCTGCTTAAAAAAAAAAAGCACATTAGATCCTTGGCTTTATTAATAGAGGCAGTACAAAAGCAAGGAAGTTATGCTAAACCTTTATAAAACACTGGTTAGGCCTCAGCTGGAGTATTGTGTTCAATTCTGGGCACCACACTTTAGGAAGGATGTCAAGGCTTTAAAGAGGGCGCAGAAGAGATTTACTGGAATGGTTTGGGATGAGTGGAGAGACTGGAGAAGCTGGGGTTGTTCTCCTTAGAGCAGAGAAGGTTAAGAGGAGATTTGATAGAGGTGTTCAAAATCATGAATAATTTTGATAGAGTAAATAAGGAGAAACTGTTTCCAGTGGCAGATGGGTCAGTTACCAGAGGACACAGATTTAAGGTGATTGGCAAAAGAACCAGAGGCGACATGAGGAAACTCTTTTTGTAACACAGCGAGTTATTGGCCCAGAAATTAGGCTCGGGGGCTTGCCGCGCATGCAAGCCCCCGATGAGCACTTACCCGGCGCGCCTGCCGTTCGGCTCCCGGGACGCTTGCAATTCCTGTTTTCAGTTGATTACTCCCGGGCAGCGTCTGACGTCACGCCACCCAGGAGTGCAGCCAGCGCGGAGTCTAAGTTAGACACGCCCCTTGAGGTCTCCTTAACATAGGCCACGCCCCCAATTTTTAACACAAGCTGCAAAGCAATTTTACATGCAGAGCAGCATTTTAAAGACATTTTTTGTATTTTTATTAATCTTTAGGTAACTTTTATAAAGTTTTAAATACTTTTAAATTATTTTGAAGAATGTAAAGTAGTTTTAAACAGAATTAAAGCGTAGTTATTTTGATGAGCTGGCTGGGATCACATGGGCACTGGACAACCAATGGGAGGTTGCAAAAGTTCATTCATGAGTTTGATAGTAAGAACTGTCAAACTCATGAAAACTCAGGGTGCCCAAAACAGCACTTAAACTACAAATAAAAGTTTTAAAAATCCCACTAAAGAAATGAACTATGAATAACTGTAAAAAAACTATTTTAAACAATTAATCAAATTTTTAAAAAAAGTAATTTTTTAACAAATAGGGTCTAAAAATACACTTACCTTACTGTAAATTTTTAAAAAATAATAAACCTGTGGAAAAAAAATTCTAAATTGTATTAATAGACCACTTACCTGTAAAACGAAGTACTTATGTCTGGTATTTTCAAGCGTAAAAACCGGAGGCCTTTACGCACGGGCAACTCTTTACAAAAAAAGGAATTTCAGCGCGCACGCGCTGCCTGATACATCGTACGCGTTCCGCCTCTTAACCCCTTGGTTCAGAGGACAGGAAATGCCGGTTTTCAGCGCATGCGCTGTGCATCCTGAAAACCGGCACTTCCATCGGGCCCACGCGTGAGTACCCCGTCCGTACTCGCGCTTTGGGACCGGAATTACTGGCCCATTGTGATCTGGAGTGCACTGCCTGAAATGGTGGTGGAAGCAGATTCAATAGTAACTTTCAAAAGGGAATTGGATAAATACTTGAAGGGGAAAAAAATGACAGGGCTATGGGGAAAGAGCAGGGAATGGGACTAGTTGGATAGCTCTACCAAAGAGCCGGCACAGGCACAATAGGCCGAATGGCTTCCTTTTGCATTGTATCATTCTATGATTCTATGAATGAAGGGCAAATGATGTGGCAAAGTGCAGTATCCCACAATAGATCCTGCCAACTTCTACACTGAACCCTCATAGCTTGAGTTGCTGCCTGACTACCACAATAAAAGTCCCAGGAGGCAGTGAAAATATAGGTTTGAGCAAAAACAAATCATTTTCTGCAACAAATTATTTGTTCTGTTCACAAGGGTCACAGGCATGAGTGACTCGCATAGGTAAGCCAGTAGGATGTAATTTATACTGCAAAGGATAATGTTGAATGATGTTGAAATAAAATTCAAATTTCAGTTGGATTTTCATGAAACCTACTACAAATTTGAGGGTGCTTCAATATTTTCTCTAATCTCTTTCCAAAGGATTGCTTCAACCATCTTGAAAGTCCCATTGTAAGGAATTAAAGTTAGAAGTTAATGGCAGGCACAGCACCAACTATATATTTTAATAACTTAATCCAATTGAAATGTTTGATTTCTGTGTCCCATGGCACACAAAATGTTAGAAGAATAGAAATATAAATTATACTATGCTGATAGCCTTACCACTACACCCTGGTGATAGGGCTGTGCTCCCACTTCAGTCCTTCTCTGACAAATTTTAAAATATATTTCTAATCTTATAATATCCACACCGATATTGAGGGACAAAGCTCTAAATTTAAATTGGCTCTGTGATGTACAATTAAAGTATTCTGATTTGGAGGTTTGGCCTAGGTTCTTCTAAGGCCTACATGGAACAGGATAAAGTATATCTGAATATAGTGTATTTGAATAAACAATACAAATTTATTTATGAAACAAATATAAGACTATAGGATAGCTGAAGGAAAAATAATTATAATATATACTAGCAGATCTGCCGTGGCAGTGCTCACAATCAATCAGTAAATACATTGTTTTATATAGTGTATTAAACAACTGTAGTTGATGCCCTGTGGCATTGCTCACAAATAAAATGATGAGCTGCAACATAGAGGAATGTAGCACATCTAGATTTTCAACCTTTACAATTAGCCCTCTCTTTCTCGCGCTCTCTCTCTCTCTCTCTCTCTCAAATATATATATATATATATATAGCACTGTATATAAGTATATCCTTTGTGACTGTGACAAAGGTAAACTATCCCTCCTTGTCCTTCTCGACTTGTCTGCAGCCTTTGACATGGTTGAGCACTCCATCCTCCTCCAACGCCTCTCCACCATCGTCCAGCTGGGTGGGACTGCACTTGCCTGGTTCCATTCTTATCTATCTAATCGTAGCCAGAGAATCACCTACAATGGCTTCTCTTCCCGCTCCCGCATTGTTACCTCTGGTTTCCCCCAGGATCTATCCTTGGCCCCTCCTATTTCTCATCTACATGTTGCCCCTTGGCGACATCATCCAAAAACACGGCATCAGTTTCCACATGTACGCTGATGAAACCTAGCTCTACCTCAGCACCACTTCTCTCGACCCCTCCACGGTCTCTAAATTGACACCCAGCTTGTCTGATTATTTTCTCCGATTAAATGTTGGAAAGACCGAAGCCATTATCTTTGGTCCACACAACAAACTCTGGCCTAGAAATTGGGTTTTGGCGCAGCGCCGGCTTTAGCGCCGGAAGTTAGTGCCGGAGCTAAGTCGCGCTGGGCGGGCCAAAAATTCACTACTTCTGCGCCCAAACGGCTGCCGGCGCTGCTGAAAGCTGTTAGCGCCTGAAAACTGGCGCTATGCGCTGAATTTTGGCGCTATTCCGGCGCTGCGGCGCCCGCTGCGGTGCGGCAGGTTCGGGAAGTGCAGGCCTCCTCCTTCCCTTAAGGAGGAGCTGCCTGCACCCGGCCGCGGCCCGCGATAATCTTTTTAAAAATGAGCCCGGCACCTCGGACAAGTGCCGGGCTTGCTTCTGTTCCGGGGGGGGAAGTCCGGGGAGGGAGCTGCGGCCAGGCGGGCGGCGGGAAAGCGGCCGGCCGCCGCGGGGCCTTTAATGCGCCGGCGCAACGTTCTGTAAGGCACCTCTGCCAGAACGTTGCTTGCGGCTGCCACGGGCAAGGCGGCCGCAACTCAATTTCCGAGTTCGGGCGGGTTACCATGGCAACCGGGACGCTGCGCACACCGATGACGTCATCGGTGCCGGCGCAGCGCTACCGGCCTAACGCCGATTTAGGGCCCCTGTCAATTTCAAAACTGGCCATAACTTCGCCGCTAGGCCCTCTAGCGCCTCAAAAGCGGCGCTAAGGCCAGTGAATTTCTAGGCCTCTGTTCCTTAGCCACAGACTCCATCCCTCTCCCTAACATCTGTCTGAGGCTGAACCAGACTGTTCATGACCATAGTGTCATATTTGACCCTGAAATGAGCTTCCGACCACATATCCGCGGCATAACTAAGACCACCTATTTCCACCTCCGTAACGTTGACCGTCTCCGCCCTTGCCTCAACTCATCTGCTGCTGAAACCCTCATCATGCCTTTGTTACCTCCAGATTTGACTATTCCAATGCACTCCTGGCTGGCCTCCCACATTCTATCCTACATAAACTTGGGGTCATCCAAAACTCGGCTGCCTGTGTCCTAACTCGCACCAAGTCCCGTTCACCCATCACCCCTGTGCTCGCTGACCTACATTGGCTCCCGGTTAAGCAAAGCCTCAATTTCAAAATTCTCATCCTTATTTTCAGATCCCTCCATGGCCTCACCCCTCCCTATCTCTGTAATCTCCTTCAGCCCCACAACCCCCCGCGTAATCTGCGCTCCTCAAATTCTGCCCTCTTGAGCATCCCTGAATTTAATCGCTCAACCATTGGTGGCTGTGCCTTCAGCTGTCTAGGCCCTAAGCTCTGGAACTCCCTCCCTAAACCTCTCCGCCTCTCTACCTGTCTTTCCTCCTTTAAGACGCTCCTTAAAACCTACCTCTTTGACCAAGCACCTGCCCTAATTTCTCCTTATGTGGCTCGGTGTCATGTTTTTGTCTTTTAACACTCCTGTGAAGCGCCTTGGGATGTTTTACTATGTTAAAGGCCCTATATAAATAAAAGTTGTTGTTGCATATTCCATTGAACAGTTGTAGCATTTAAGTAAATATATTAAAATATTCAATCAATGGCACAAAATATGTGTAATTTAGATATTGCACTTTAGGTGCAATTAGTGTTCTATAGATAAGTAACAAGAACCACAAAGCTAACAATGTAATGTATGTATGTAACATAAGTATCAGATGTAGGAGATCCAAAGTTTGAGTCATTCTATAGCACTAGAAGATATCCCACAGCATTGCTCTTGGTGAGTTAAAGGATATGCTATTTTATAACAAGATCATTGTAAGGCGCAGAGTATTATTCATAGAATCATAGAAAGTTACAGCACGGCAGAAGGCCATTTCGGCCCATCGTGTCTGCGCCGGCCAACAAAGAGCTATTCAGCCTAATCCATTTCCCAGCTCTTGGTCCGTAGCCCTGCAGGTTACAGCATCCCAAGTGCACATCCAAGTACTTTTTAAATGTGGTTAGGGTTCCTGCCTCTACCACCCTTTCAGGCAGTGAGTTCCAGATCCCCACAACCCTCTGGGTGAAGAAATTTCCCCTCAAATCCCCTCTAAAACTTTCCACCAATTACTTTAAATCTGTGCCCCCTGGTTTTTATTCCTCTGCTAAGGGAATTAGGTCCTTTCTATCCACTTTATTTAGGCCCCGCATAATTTTATACACCTCAATAAGGTCTCCCCTCAGCCTCCTCTTTCCAAGGAAAACAAACCCAGCCTATCCAGTCTTTCCTCATAGCTAAGATTCTCTACTCCCGGCAACATCCTTGTAAATCTCCGCTGTACCCTCTCTAGTGCAATCACATCTTTCCTGTAATGTGGTGACCAGAACTGCACGCAGTACTCTAGCTGAGGCCTAACTAGTGTACTCCCTTTCCTTGTTAGCCCTCCCCAAATGCATTACCTCACACTTCTCCAGATTGAATTCCATTTGCCACTGTTCTGCCCGCCTGACCAATTTATTGATATCTTCCTGCAGTCTACAGCTTCCTTCTTCAGTATCAACCACACAGCTGATTTTAGTATCATCTGCAAACTTCTTAATCGTACCCCCTATATTCAAGTCTAGATCATTGATATATATACCACAAAAAGCAAGGGACCCAGTACTGAGCCCTGCGGAACCCCACTGGAAACAGCCTTCCAGTCACAAACACCCATCAACCATTACCCTCTGCTTCCTGCCTCTGAGCCAGTTTTGAATCCAACTTGACACTTTGCCCTGGATCCCATGGGTTTTTAACTTCGTGACCAGTCTGCCAGGTGGAACCTTAACAAAAGCCTTGCTAAAGTCCATATACACTACATCAAATGCACTGCCCTCATCTACCCTCCTTGTTACCTCCTCAAAAAATTCAATCAAGTTTGTCAGACACGAACTTCCCTTAACAAATCCGTGCTGACTATCCTTGATTAATCCGTGTCTTTCTAAATGAAGATTTATCCTGTCCTTCAGAATTCTTTCCAATAATTTTCCCACCACCGAGGTTAGGTTGACTGGCCTGTAATTACTCGGTCTATCCTTTTCTCCCTTTTTAAACAATGGTACCACGTTAGCAGTCCTCCAGTCCTCCAGCATCACACCTGAAGCCAGAGAGGATTGGAAAATGATGGTCAGGGCCTCTGCTATTTCTTCTTTTGCTTCGCTTAACAGCCTAGGATACATTTAATCCGGGCCTGGGGATTTATCCACTTTTAAAGCTGCTAAACCCCTTAATACTTCCTCTCTCACTGTTTATTTCATCTAATATTTCACACTCCTCCTCCCTGATAGCAATGTCTGCTTCGCCCCTCTCCTTTGTGAAAACAGACGCAAAGTATTCATTAAGAACCCTACAGACGTCTCCCGCCTCCACACACACATTGCCCTCATGATCTCTAATAGGCCCTACCCTTTCTTTAGTTATCCTCTTATTCTTAATATATTTATAAAACCTCTTTGTGTTTTCCTTGATTTTACTTGTCAAGAATTTTTCATGCTCTTTCTTTGCTTTCCTAATATCCTTTTTAATTGCACCCCTGCACTTTCTGTACTCCTCTAAAGATTCTGCAGTATTTAGCCCTCGGTATCTGTCATACACCTCCCTTTTTTTCTTTATCCTACCCTCTTTGTCCCTAGACATCCAGGGGGCTCTAGATTTGTTAGTCGCACTTTTTTCTTTAAGGGCACATATTTGGTCTGAACCCTCCGGATCTCCTCCTTGAATGCCCCGCACTGCTCTGACACTGATTTACCTTCAAGTAGCTGTTTCCAGTCCACTATGGCTAAATCCCTCTGAGCTTAGCAAAATTTGCTTTTCCCCAATTTAGAATTTTTATTCCTGGTCTATCCTTGTCCTTTTCCATAACTACCTTAAATCTAACTGAATTATGGTCACTAGCACCAAAATGCACCCCCACTGATGGCCTTCCACCTGCCCAGCTTCATTCCCTAAAACTAAGCCCAGAACTGCCCCCTCCCTTGTTGGGCTTGCTACATACTGGCTAAAAAAGTTCTCCTGGATGCATTTTAGGAATTCCGCACCCTCTATACCCTTCACACTAATTTTATCCCAGTTAATATTGGGGTAGTTGAAATCCCCTACTATTACTGCCCTATAGTTTTTGCACTTCTCAGAAATTTATTATTCTATAATAACAGAGGTCAGATTAGAGATCATAAGAGTCACAATGAACAGTGGGTGCAGAGAAGGCAACAAAAACAGCAAAGAAAATTTTTTATCAATGTACAATAAGCAAAAATCCCCCCCAAAAACTGAACAAAATTTGTTACAAAATTTAATGTAAAATATTTGATGTTATGGCCTTATCACATGTGTGGACCATCAAGTCAGAGGCCATGTATATGCAAGATTAGATCCCATCTTAACCTAACAAATAACCAAACACGGGAACAATGCAACAGTATCCTGAAATAAACATTTAATAAATGTTGCAAAGCTATTATAAAATTTTAAAAATAGGAAATTCAGTTTTGATTAGATATGTGTGGAACGCCAAGCCAGCGGCTGCATGCACATGAATGTTCAGGCCACAATTCAAGCCAAGAAGTAATAGCTAAACTGGAAAAATAGAAAAGAATACAAATACATTATTATGGAACCTTAGAAAACTGCACTGAAATAAAAAAATAATTGTCCTAAGGACCTTAAGATTAGAGATGCTAAAGTGTAAATGGTCTCCAATTTAAGGCCAAAGAAAAGCAGGCAGCAAAGCCCAATCTAAGAATGCACTCTGCAGTAAATCACAAAAATACAAGTCCCTATGAAGTCTGTTAGACCTCTTAGAGGAAATGTTATTGGAGCAACTTGTAACACAAAAGAGAGAGAGATTCTATGCATAAGTTTCATGATTTTAATGTGAATTATTTTGTGCTTTTTATTTAAAACATTTATTTTTAGACAAATATTTTAGATTCAGTGAGACACCAAGATGGTTCCTGAAACCAGTTTAAAAATTAGTTTCAAGTGGTTTCACAGGTAGCTTTGTGGTGCTTACTACTTGTTCATTGCAATCCTTTTTGCTGTTCCTAGTTGTTAATTGATTATTTTTCTTTTTTGTGTGATGGACACTTTGGATATGACAGACAGTAAAGTTGGTGTAATACTTAGCCCCCAACACCAGGTGCTCAGGACCACGTGAAGCTTCACTTTCTATTCAAAACCTCCTCTCACAGCTATCTTTTTAAAATTCATTCCTGGGATGTGGGCGTTGCTGGCAAGGCCAGCATTAATTGCCCTTCCCTAATTGCCCCTGAGAAGGTGGTGGTGAGCTGCCTTCTTGAACTGCTGCAGTCCATGTGCTGAAGGTATTATTGTTTTTCGTAGCGGTTTGGTACAACTGAGAGGCTTGCTAGTCCATTTTAGAGGGCAGTTAAGAGTCAACCACATTGCTGTGGGTCTGGAGTCACATATAGGCCAGACCAGGTAAGGATGGCAGATTTCCTTCCCTAAAGGACATAAGTAAACCAGATGGGTAATCCTTTACTTATTAATGAATGGGATATTAACCATGGAGCCTTGTATATAGGAGTGGCCATCTTCTATTGATTTCAATTATAATGGCAAAAGAGTGGGACAGACGCACCATCAGGGAGCAAAATTAACGATGTGAAGGAGGTGGGGGATGGGAAGATGGCATGGAAAGCTTGAGAACTGGTCAGGTTGGGTTCCAATAGCAAGGCTGGAAGTGGAGCGGCAGTGCTCAAATGGGGCTTGATTGGACAGAAATGTTTGGCCCTGGGGTTGGTACTGGATGGAACAGATGAAGTGGGAAGCCTGAGAACTGGTCAGGTTGGTCCTAATGTAATTCCTGTGAGCAGAGCAGGAGTATTCAAGGTGGGCCTACTTGGGCTGGCAGCATAGAATGATGGTTCTCTGGAGTTGACGGAGGGAAGGATGAATGGAGCAGGTCAGTGGCAGTCCTCACACCTGTTACTTTGTGTCAATGGGAGGGACTGTCTTTGGGAATGGAACCCAACCTGGATCAGAGCCTCTCTCCCTCACACCAGGAGCAGGAACAGATGCTTTTTATGGGTCAGATTTTTATGAGATCTTGGAATCCACATAGGAAGAATAAAAGGAGGGAAAAATAAAGATTTACATAGAATCATAGAATAGTACAGCACAGAAGGAGGCCCTTTGGCCTATCAAGTTGCGCGGGCTCCTTCGAAGAGCAATTCAGTCAGTTAGTTAGTCCCACTCCCCAATAAGAATTTGGCAGACATGTTCCCAGATATCTGCTTGGATTTCCCTGCATTCCATTGGAAAAGAAAGTGTATCAGAAATAAAAATACACAGGTAGCTGGAAAAAAATGTATAGCTTAACATGTTGTTGTAACCCTTTGTCAGACCTCCAGTTGCTGCTCTGTTCTGATAGAGGTCTGTACCCTGAAATGATGATTACATTTTTCACTTTTCAGATATTGATGCCGTGATTTTGCCTACCGAGGCAGGTCTGGGGCGGCTGGGGTCGGTGGCGGGATGGAACCCCGCTGCTGGCTCCAGCCCGCTCCTGTGAAAAGATTTTACGTTGATTAGGCTTGTTAAGCCCGCCCAGCACGTTTGCCAGCCAATTGAAGGAAGTGGGCATAGTGACATAATTTGATGACGTGTCATCAGCCGGTTTCCTTAAAGGGACCAGGTGCAAATTGATTTTGACAGTTGTGCTGTCAGTGTTCTACAGCATTGAGGTGCTGCAAGCACTGACGAGCACTGCACAGAGATTCAGGACTGCACCCAGGCTCTCCCATGACTCCCACCATATGCTTATGGAGGGAGTCACAGCATGCAGGGAGATCCTCTTCCCTTCCAATGGGCAGAAGAGACCTCCCCAGGAGATCAACACAACCTGGTTGCACATTTCACAGGAGGACACAAGCAGGGATGTCATTGGGAGGACCAGGCTGCAGTGGCGCAAACCTTTCAATGATCTCAATAGATCACAAAACGTTACTGCAAAGCCACACTCAACCTCATCCTGCTGTGCCACTCATCCCATCTCCATCACTCTGCTTTCCCTACCCTATTCCTGCACACCCTTACTCACGCCAACATACCTTGCACCTCCACCCACCCCTCTCTATCTACATTATCAATTCCCCATCTCACTAGCCACCCCTCACCCTCATTCTAGTCCAATCATACCAACTAACAACACACAAGGGTAGCCACTTGGGTGTTTTAGCCAATGTTCATGTGAAGTTTCTGTTAATGTGCTGTCAAACATTGAAATCTTTATTTTCAACATTTTGTTTTCTTGGACAGATTTGTGTGCACCTTTGGAAGTAGCTTAGTGAGTTGCATTGAATGGTGAGACATAAGGGTACCCCCTACAATGGCGATGAGTGTGAAAGGAATGGCGTGGGCATTATAGGGATGTTGGTGTGGGGTGGTGCCAACCTGTCACATCATGTGGCAGCCAGGGTGTACAGCGTCAAGTGAAATAAATCTGGCTATGGTGAGGCCATCCCTGGCGTCCCGGGCAGCGATGTGGTTGGGTACTGATGCCCTGGAAGATTGGTGTTGTTGTTGGTTATGCTGGTGTGCCTGGTTCTGCTGGTGTTGGGGCTGATCATGGTGGGATTCTGAGGACCAAGGTGAGAGAGTGTAAGCTGTACCCATTCTGATGTAATAGATGGCAGGTGAAGGTGAGATGACAGAAGCAAATCTGTCAATGCTGAGAGAGGTTGTTCCACTGAGGTGGCACTGGATAGAGAGTTTGCTCCAAACACTTGCAAGCTGCATAAAGCTCAATCTGTCTTCCAAATGCAGTAAGCAATGGTTTCTGAGCTTGGAAAGTGAACATCTGTGAGATGGGAGCTTTTATACAACTTTTGCAGCTGTCAGATAATCAGATAAAGTAATGCTGAATCCACTCACGACATGCCGAGCTGATGTGATCCCTGAGCAGCATGTAACCCGTTGGGAAACACATAAAATTGAAAGGTAAGCTTAAAATACTATTAATTGCCTGTTCACAATCTCTCATGATTTAAATTGTCTCCCCCGCCACTTGGTGTCTGGGAGACTAGCGTGGAGGTGGCTTGACAGTGGGTTCTCTAACTGCTGTCAAATTTTTTTCCCACCTGACCTGCCAACAAACGTGCCCGCTGAACCCCCCCCAAAAAATTCCCCCCTGACAGACCTGCTATGTATTTCCAGCATTTTCTATTTTATTTCAGATTTCCAGCAGTTTTTCATTTTTTATCTGTATGGTAAATACCAGTTTTGTAGTTCATTGCCAATCATATCAAAATCTGTACATTTAAGTGTACCAGCTACATACTCCTGAAGCTGTGCCATTTACACAGAGCGGCAGTTTCATGAAGTAGCAGGGAAAAAAATTCAGCGGCCCCAATTCTGCTTTCTGTAACTAGCTTTCTTTCCTTTGCAGAGATCTCGCCATCATGTGATAACCTTGCAATAATTGGCTTCTTATCTTATTCAGTGCACGGCTAGAAATAATGGATGTTGTACAATTAGCAAGCCTCATTACTGTAAACTTCTAAATCTCTTTTTCTAAGGCTCTTTGCTGTTAATCCTGGTAAGAAGCTTCATTTTAGTCTGTAGCGGAGTTCAAACCTCATTTCAAAGCACTGAGAACAAAGTCCCAATAAGTCTGTAGTAATGAGGCTGAATTGTATTACTACTATACAACACAAATCTTCATCAGGAACTGACACTTTTGTTGATTGTACATTACTCATTATTGTATAAATTGTATCCTTATACTTGGATCCATGTAAAACTACAGCAATACCCACATTCAGTAAGGACATTTAAAACACAAGGTGGCAACTAAAATTCAGTGAAATTTCATGTTGTGTGCGCTGAATAGATTAATAAATGTGAGTCTGTATGAGGTGGTAATATAAAATGAATCCATGTTCCACTGCTTTATGAAGCGCTACACAAAGACAGATTTCCACCACCCTACACATAAGCGTATAAAATACAATAACGATCCCTCTGCCACTTCAGGAAATATTGCAACCTTCTTGGGGATTGAATGCGACACATTTTCTTATTACATTTTTGCAGGTTGTGAAGCTTTAAAAAGAAGTGGTTGCATAAGACAATGAATGCTGCCTTGTGAACTGCTGCTGTTTGAATTCTTTACCGGGTCAGACTGGCCAGTGACTGTTCTGCTTTGGAGTACCTCTCCTTGCCTATGGAGATGGTGAGAGATGTCTGCTTTGTGAGGAAGCTCCAATTAGTAATTTGGCTGCTAATGCTCCCCCTGCTGACAGCTGTGTGGATGGCAAATTGTAAAGTTAGCAGTGCAACAATAATGAACACAGACCCCCAGCGGTGCATGAGGCACCATTTTGTGGAATCTATCAGCCATCCATCATACAAGTGCAATTCAAAGGTAAGAGGAATTAGATGTTACATGATGATCAAAACAAATTACTCTATATATTTCTAAAACATGATAACTAGGGATTGAACCAGTCAATTATTGTGTTACAGCCAGAACCTGAAAAGATCACATCATTGAGACTGGCACAATATATGGCTCCTGCTATAACAGCTGTTGGTCTCCTTTCAACCTTTGAGACTGCAATAACATTTCTGCAGCATAGTTAAAAATGAAGCAAGATAAATAATTTATTTTTGACATATTATAATAATGAAAGTGTTCTCAGCCCTGTACAACAAACACAACTAAAAGACGTACTATTGCCTTGGTTTAACCATGAGCAATGCCATAGGAGATTCACCTGTATATTATATATAATTTCATTAAAGCAGAAAAATCCTGTCCGAATGCTTGTTACTTTGGCAAACCACTTTAAAAAAAATATATATAATTACACTAGATAAAAAAACTTACATTTATCAAGTCAAGTAAAAAAAATCTGTAATTTGGTTCAGGTTGTAGTTATTAATTTAATTGCAAATTATGCAACAAAACTTTAGTGTGTAAGCCTGGAATGGCTCACTGATAAATGCCATACCAGGAAGACCCCAGGTTTAATCCCTGCTCAATGCAGAATTATATCGGATTTTAGCCAAGCTCCAGATGTAGTATTGGAGTGCTACAATTCGCCTTAGTATTTCCCACTGTGTTAAAATTATATACAAATTGCTCATAGCTTCTCCTATCTGCCATCCTGCTTTTATCAATTCAAATTTTATTGTAGGCTAGGCACCCCATAGTTGCAATGAGGAATTGTCCTGCACATTTATAGCAACATACCCTTCACTCTGGGTATAATCAGTGTATCACACAAAAAAGTCATTTCCATAAGCAGATCTGCATCTCTTACGAATTAAACTTGAAACCTTGTGCATGATGTTATTGGACAGCGTGCTACGTGACTAACAATTACCCTTTTAGAACAGTATTTTGTAGCCGAGATTATGTGGCCTGTCTATTCCATGGGTTGTTGCTCAATTCACAGGTTGGTAAATATCAGACTGTCATACCATTCCATTCAGGCTAAAACTAGTAGACAAATTTACATAAAAGCAGGTTAATTATACAGAAGTGGAAACTATCAGCAAGATAGCAGCAGTACAATACTTGGCTTACTATGTAAATAATTTAAAAAAAATTAAGAGTGCTGATTCTTTTAAAGTTAATTGAGGTAACTTTTGAACTGGTGAATCATTACATGGACAGTTGACACCAAGGAGCTTTTTCCACTGCATCAACGTGGAAATAGTCTCAAAATAGGAATCTGGAGACAAAGGGAAAACCCATACCTCTTTAATTCCTTGGGGCCTCCAAAGTCCAAATTTCCTCTGAAAATCAGTGATTCTTTGTCAATAATCAGACAATCAGAATATCAATAATTTCTGCCTTTACAAGTAGATAAAATGTGGACAACAATCTTTTGGTTGCCTGTTGAGTTATTTGTTCAGGACACCTGCCCGCAAAAGAAACAATTCTGCGCAGGGGATTCTTCACCCAGCCCTCTGCACTGCCCAGCCTTTGACCTATTTTCTTGGCTTTGGACTTGTTACATTTGTGGTGGGGGCTCCTAGAGGGATTCCAGCTGGCAAGAGGGTGCCTGCCAGTACAAAAGCAGAGAATGCCAGCACTGCTGGAGTAGAGATGATGCTGCAGCACCATAAGATCCGGCAAGGGCACTTAATGGGGCAGAAGCACCTCGGACATTACACGAGATGTCACAGAGAAAGCCTTGGTCGAGAGTGGGGCTGGAGCACTCAACAGGTAAATGTTGGAGGAGGAACAGAGAGAGAGGAAGCCGTTACTAGGTCCTCTCCCTCCATGATGGCATCTCACGACTGTTACTGCCACCCTCCCCATGGCAGCCTAAGAAGTGGCAGGAGCACAGGTGGGAAAAAGGAAAATGTGAGACCCAGGCCTCACCCCTGCCGCCAATAGCATGAAGTGGGTTGGGAAGGAGCATGTAGTGATGGTACCCAGTGAGGGAATTAAATCATAGTCAGGGTGGTAAAGTCGCAATATCCTCATTATTCCATTTCCTCTGTGATCCTGCCCGATTTGTGGAGGAAAATTACCCCAAATATCTGTCATGAGTCTGCAAATTTGCAAACATTAAAATTTCAAAGACATGATGGACTAACCAATAGTATTGGATCAGGCAGTAATGCCAAACAAAAGAAAAGAAAGAAAGTCTGGCATTTATATAGCATCTTTAATGATCTCCAGACGTCCCAAAAGGCTTTACAGCCAATGAAGTACTTTTGGAGCGTAGTCACTGTTGTACTGTAGGAAACACAGCAGCCAATTTGCGCATAACCAGTTCCCACAAATAGCAATGTGATAATGACCAGATAATCTGTTTTTAGTGATGTTGATTGAGGGATAAATATTGGCCAGGACACTGGGGATAACTGCCCTGCTCTTCTTCAAAATAGTGCCATGGGATCTTTTACGTCGACCTGAGAGAGCAGACGGGGCCTCGGTTTAACGTCTCATCCAAAGCTGGTTCCCTTCCCATGAAAGAAATAGTTATCTTTAGATAGCTTTTGCTTTTGTTTCTCCTCTGACACCAATAAAAAAAAATTATATGAGGCATATTTTGTGAGGCCGCACTGCTGGCAGAGAGCTTTAGTGGATAGGAACATTGATTGATAAATTGGGTGTTCTCAATAACCAGAAAATTGGGTGAATTTACCTTTGTGTCTCAGCCACAGTTAACTGAAGTCGATTTAAAACATTTTGGTTATTCTAAAGACATAGGAAAAAATTGTAATATTGATTTTTTAATGTTTGAGGCAAGATGGAGCTCTGCTTCTGTCACATAGTATTTACGCTGAATTGAAGAGAACTCCAGTATTTGAAGCTAGTCAGTGAGGTGCACTCTAGTTAATGGGAGGCTTCTTCCATTGCATTACATGCAGCTTAATGTTTCTCATGCAGATGAATCTCTTTCAGATGGTGCTTTTCTCCCGATGTGAAGGACACTGTGGTCACACCTCCAGATCTGAACCCCTTATCTCATTCAGTGCTGTCCTGAAACAACCGTTCAGGTTTGTGTGTGAATGCTGCAAACCCAAAACTTCAAAACTAAAGGCAGCGCTGTTGCACTGTGCAAATGGAAAAAGACTGACAGCTACTTACCGGTACATACTATCCTGTAGCTGTGAAGAATGCAATTAATGAAAAGTTACAACATGCAAATTCAGGACTGCAGCAGAGGGTTAACACAACAAGCTATATTAGTGAAAGGAAGAGAAATACAACTTCACAACACAAGGCCTGAGCCACTCGGAATCTTTCGGCATTCCACTTGGAGTCAGGAAAAGATCTGGAAAAAGGAACAAAATGAACAGTTTAGCTGCATTGAATGCTAAGGAAACAGAAGATAATGGAAAAAGAAAATACTGCAGATGCTGGAAATCTGAAATAAAAACAGAAAATGCTGGAGAAACTCAGCAGGTCAGGCAGCATCTGTGAAGAGAGAAACAGAGTTAACGTTTCAGGTCGATGACCATTCGTCAGAAAGATAATGGAGCTGGTGTGACTTGTTTTCTTTCACATTTTCTATTTCTGATTACTGTATATTGCAATGTAGGATACTTTCCTGTAACCCTCTCAGATATGGAACTGCTATTCTGAACTTAAAGTTAAGCCATTTTAAAATTTGTTTTCTGCTCAAAGCGCTTTCACTTTTCACCCATTACCCCTCCCCCCACCCCCACCCATTGTCAGTGCCCCACATGCTGCCTCCAGTCCCGATGGCTGTCTGTCCCTGCACAGGTGCAGGTGGAGCAGTCTTTGGCGGGGCCTTCATGAGCTCCAAAACCCAGAGGATGTCGGCCAAGCAGCTGAACAGTCAGAGCAGGGATGTGAACAGCCTGCCTCGACCTCTGCTGAAACCACAGGGGTTGGACGTCATAGGAGTTATACGAAAAGGAAGATGAAAGATTATTAGTTGCACAAGGGTATGAACATGGGTTTGTTAGACATGTCACAATAATAAGTTACTGTATAAGTTTTGATCCACATATAAAATTATTTCTTTGCACACTTTCCAGTCTTGCCCATTTTTGCCTGCAGCTTGCCAACTGGCAATCTCCGTTCTGATGAATGATAGGACAAGACTTCAATCTGAACAATGGGTGTTTGTGAAAGGGATGTTTAGTTGACTGCAGGACTGCTTTGTGCGGGGGGTGGTGAGTGGCGGAGCAAGTGTGTTCAGCATGTGGCTGCCAGATGGGTACAGTGGTGCAACCTTACTAAATGTTGCCATGATGAGTCCATCCCGGGCATCCCGGCCAGCAATGTCTGCTGCTGCTGGTGCTGTTGATGCTGGTGCTCATCTTGGTCCAAGCTGAAACCGCATAAGCGGCATGAATGCTGATCTGATGTATGACAGATTTAACGTGGAGATCAGATGCACAAACCTCGAAACTAGTGAGAGTGACTTCCAATGTAGTGAAAATCCCTTCCAAATTAGTAGAAACCACCTCAAGTTGTGGAAATCACCTGCAAAGTACTAAAGGCAAACTTTCAGAACAAGTGCTGGTGGGGGGTTTGGGGGGGGTGGAAATGCGGGGGGTTGGAGGGGGAATGTGGGGGGGTTGGGGGGGGGGGGGAGGGCGTGTGAGCAAAAGCCTTTCACTTAGTCAAGGAAGCAGGTGTGAGGTCTCTTTTTGCCTGCCATTTGTTAAGCCACTTCAATTGCCGCTGTGCTCTCTCATTGCTTTCACACGCAAAGTCCAGGGAGCTTGGGAAACCCGTGGACCAACAGTGAAAGTTGAAAACCCTTGTTAAAAAACCTGTTAACTACCTCTTAACAACCTCTTAATTGCTTTCAATTCATAACCCGCCTCTCCCGAACGTTTCTGAATGTGCTCCAGTGAAATGCAGAAGTCGGCAGGTTGGAACTGGCTTCCCGACGCGCTGTCAATTTCCGCACTTTTTACGACCCACCCACTCCCAAACCCACTCACTCTTTGATGTTAAAATTCCCCCCAATAACTGCTACTATAAATTAGAAATTACTCTTCAATGGGGTATTAATCTTACTACCCTGAGCAAGGGCCATGGGGAAAATAAGCGGGAAACAGGATTATGCAAACGTACTGATTGGATGAGCCGCTGCTGATGGATTTTTGTATTTAATTATAGATAACTGCGAATATGAATATACCTTTATATAAACACCCTCTAACTTCCTGCTTCTCACTTTACAATTCTACAATCCAAGCTATGCCTAATGCATGTGCTTCACTATAAATACTATAGCTTGTGGTTAAAGGACTTCATTTTCAGCTTCTACTGATTTTCACAGATAAAATTCACACATAACTTGCTGCAGATTTACACATTCAAATTGATGGGTAGAAATTGGTATGTGTTGTGCCCATTTTTTGGGTGTGAAGCATACCAATTTAGCAGTGGGATGGCTTGTGCCCAAACTGCGCGTGCATTGGTCCTACTGCTAACGTCCTGTGGAGCCAGGAGGAGCAGCAGTGCTTCCTCGACTCCACAGTGTTGTGATTGCCAACACCACCCCCCAGCCATAGCTCACTCCAACACCCCTCCCGGGACTTACCTGTGGCCTGACATCAATGTCTGGTTCACCAGCGAACTGCCTGGGGACACGCAGCAGCCGTCTAATTTAAAGTAGGCCTGAGGCCCAAATTTGATCGGGCCTCGGGTCTACCTGTTCTAGCACAGGTATCGTTCCCTGTGCCCTGTTCGCGCCGGTAGGCCACACTATGCAATTTCTACCCCACAGACTTGCCAATGAATGCAATTTCCTGAGATTGCTTTTTCTCCTGAGTGTTGCACAATTTGTTTGTTTGTCTCTGAGCTGCACCATGAGATGACACTGCCCCTTTTTCAATACACTATACAAATATGTATGATCTAAATAAAATAAAAAGATACAATACAACAACAACAACTTGTATTTATATAGCGCCTTTAACGTAGTAAAACATCCCAAGGCGCTTCACAGGAGTATTATAAGACAACAATTTGATACCGAGCCATATAAGAAGAAATTAGGGCAGATGAACAAAAGCTTGATCAAAGAGGTAGGTTTTAAGGAGCGTCTTAAAGGCGGAAAGAGAGGTAGCGAGGCGGAGAGGTTTAGGGAGGGAGTTCCAGAGCTTAGGGCCTAGGCAGCTGAAGGCACAGCCACTGATGGTTGAGCGATTAAAATCAGGAATACTCGAGGGCAGAACATGAGCACAGATATTTCGTTGGGGTGGCGGGAGTGTGGTGGGGGGGTGGTTGTGGGGCTGAAGGAGATTAGAGAGATAGGGAGGGGCGAGGCCATGGAGGGATTTGAAAACAAGGATGAGAATTTTGAAATCGAGGTGTTGCTTAACCGGAAGCCAATGTAGGTCAGCGAGCACAGGGGTGATGGGTGAACGGGACTTGGTGCGAGTTAGGACACGGGCATCCGAGTTTTGGATGCCCTCAAGTTTACGTAGGGTAGAATGTGGGAGGCCAGCCAGGAGTGCGTTAGAATAGTCACGTCTAGAGGTAACAAAGGCGGATGAGCTGAGGCAGGGGCGGAGACGGGCGATGTTATGGAGGTGGAAATATGCGGTCTTACTTATGCCACAGATATGTGGTTGGAAGCAAACTAGAAAAACCCTTTCAAAACCTAAGTAACCATTTTTTTTTAATTACTAAATTTTCCTCAATGTTTTCTTAAGCAAAGGAACATTCATTTATTTTGTGATTTTCACGTAATTATTTTTAAAGAAACAAGTGATAAGTTCCGAGGAAAGTTTAAAAAAACATATAAATTTGAGTCCCACAGGTTTATGTTCAAGTATATGGGCCCCGATATTAATATGAATGCGGCTTCCCAGTGGGGGCGAAACCTGGCAGTCAAATGAATGAATCGAAATCCGCGACCTCAACTAAATTATACCAATTAATTTTGACTTCCGGATTTCACGTCTCCAAGCTGCGCAGCCGGCGTGATGTGCACCCACATTGTAAAGGAAATAGCCATATTCCAAGAGATACACCATCCCATGAACAGAATTTTGACTTTATTAAAACATGAAAACTGGATTTAAAAATCTAAAAGCCTCAACGAAACAAGCTGTAAACAGAATACAAGCTTTTGAAATGGGAATTGGTTGTAAATACTGAAACAATGGCCCTATTGAAGCAAAGGGTTGGAGTTTCCAAGAAGTCTGCAGTTTGGGAGAAACACAATAACATTACCCAGTTTAAAGTGTTAAAAACTAACACTTCGAACAGAAACACAGAACATTAAAAAACCATGTGCCTTTCATAAATATAACATCAAATGAAAGACAGGAGACACGATGTCTATAATACAACCAATTGAGATGGCTAGGGAAACAAACAAGTACTCGGTTGAAGTGTTTTTGATTTACATATTGTAAAAGGTACAAGCAGAAGACTTTGTAAATATGATATCCGTAGATGCACCAAACAATCACATTGTGTTTGTGTTGAAAATGGAATAACTAGGAGATACGATGTCTGCTTACAAACAGCTAAGGTGATTTAAGAATTGAATGGAAAAACTTCGTAAGAATGGCATCAAATAGATACATCTGTCATAACCATTTTTTATGATAAAGTTTTGAACACCTAAAGGTAGAGACAGGATTCGACAAGTTAACAGCTGAACTGACAGTAAGATTAGAAAGAAGTGAACAGCAAGAATGACTAGAGATAATTAGCTTACATCAGCAGAAAACTTCAAAGGATATACCACTGCAAAAAGAATATAAAATATGGAACTTTCAGATAGGAAGTCAGAAGTCACTGAAAGGGGCAAAGTGATTCACTCTTCAGAGGCAGACTCTAAGTTTTTAACTCTGAGTCTCGGGGATCAAAAAGGTACTTGTATTTGATTTTGGTGGATATCCTAGATTAAGAAAGAAGTAGAAATGTAAAAATGTAACAAAGTTAAGATTTGAGAATAAGAATTGTAAGCTATTTGTATTTTGAACTGTTAATGTTGCGACTGAAATCACCAGCTGTTAAATACATGTCGGTTCTTTAATAAATCTATATATTTTTAGAATTGTCTCACAGAATACTTCTGTATCAAACTCATAAACTCAATCTCTGTACACTCTTTGGTGAGGAGTTACAGAATTCTGCGGGAGTATTCCGGACCCTCATAATATCTGGAAGGTTACAGTCTAGTTAAACTTATTAAAAGTGCTATCTGGAGGATGGTAACACCTTCAAGTTGTTTCTTTCCTTTAGGGAGAGATAGTCTGGACCTTTAGACCCAATTAAGCAACTTATAGAATTCGGCTATCTCTAACTTTAGTTGAAGGTGAATGTCTGGGGAATACGCCTGATCCGGGGTAGCCCAAAAAGGGCTAGGATTAGTAATTATCCCTTCAGTTGGCGCCCAACATGTGTGTTAACAAGTTGATATGGAACCTATACTTATATTTATATCTATATCATCTTGTAGATTGTTAAGTATAGAAGGAGTGTTTTACTGACAGTGGTACTAAGACCCAGATTTAAGTCTCTAGAGACGACAAGACTCTGATCAGGCCATGTAGAACTTAAATCAGAACTCCCTCAATATACTATTGAGGTCTAGAAATTTCTTATAAAGTTCATATTAAACCCTAACCGAGGTTAGGTCCTGATGAAATGGCAAACTCTGTCGGAATTGGCCAAGTCTTTTTATTAGGAAATTCAAACGATTGCTTTATTAGGGGAAATAATCCTATCCCTGCATCTCCACAAAACCAAGTGATAATTTTTGAAATAGAAGGCTTTGATGCCGACGGAGCTGTTAGAACTCATGGCATGATTGAGGTTAATCCCTAGAACCAGGGGATACAGAACATCCTGTGGGATAATCAAACAAATACTCCAAATCCACTAAATTCCTTAATGATAAGGTGCACACCTGCACAATTGGGAGGCCTAATGAACGGTGCCCAACAAGGTGGTGGCAACCATGGCAGAACAGCGGGACCCGGAGCAGCCTATCTCCTGGGGGCCATGGATTCCGGTTAAGGTGGCAAGCTCATGATAAAATAAATGACCAGAATCTTCGAGAAAACTATAGACAGCTTAAAATCGATGCCAACAGGCGCTAGCTCAATCTTAACTAAATGCTGGAGGTGCAATGATTAATGGTCTAGTAAACCAACCCCAGCAACCACAAATTGCGCCCCAGGTCAAGTAAACCTGAGCTCTATCTACACAATGTGTGGTAGACTGGGAAACACCAGCCAGGAAAAAACCTGCTGGATTCTAACTAACCTTGATAAATTGGAAACCTGTTGCCAAGATTGGAATGCCCAACACCTGAGGCAACTACTGCAAATGATACTAAGTTCAGACTTAATTCCCCCATTAAACCAGTGTAACAACTGGGTTCAAATATACACCTATGTTCTCACAGCAACTCAGGGAGGGCATGTAATGGGTTCCATCAAGGAAATACTCACTAATACAGCCACAACTAAAGGGCTGGTAGCTGCCTACAGAATAGACAAAGTACTTACACAGGATAATTGAGACATTGTCCACGGTTGCCTGGCCAATCAATATCAAAATACAGCCCTCAAACTTGCCTGTGAGGGTGCTCTAAACGATTATCGAGATAACCAACAAAGATGGGATAATGTCAATCACATTATCCAATTAAATCATGACCATGTGGGTCTACCCCAAACTAAACCTATAATGAGATCAGAAACTAGGGATAAAAAAGACGGAGAAGGTACCTTTGATACTCAGAAAGAAGGACTGTATAGACCCAAGTCTCAAGTCCACCCCGCCCAGACACAAACCCATGGCTCGGGACCCCCAAGAGGGTATTCCAGAATGTTTACACCCCCAACTCGCCCACAATACGAGAAAGATTTCTCCCCAGAAAGATGGGATAGATGAGGGGCTAGACCAAGAAAGGAAAGTGAAGGACAGTGGACTCCCTATGGGGACAGCTTTTACACTGGCCAAAACTATCAGAGAGCCATGGGAGGGTACTGAGAAAATCGAAATTGGGATCAAAAAGATTCCCGGCAGAACCAACGTCCACCCCAACAGGAGGATCGTCAAGATAATAAACGGTCCGACAAACCCCCTCAGGGATCTGGAAAACATGATACCCCCAAGAGGGAGTAACAAAAATCAGTTAAAATAATTAAAGACAAAACAGCAAATGTAACTCAGCATCCTGAGGATGAACAATCCCAGGATTGGAGGCCTGGCACCCAGCCAGGGCCTCTTGAATTCCCCTATGCCTTGGCAACCTTGCGCCCAAACACACAAGTGAAGGCCCTGTTTGATACGGGAGCTGATTATACTGTAATAGATCCTGCAATTATAAAAACTAAGTGGGCAGATTTGGGAAGCCCAATTTGTAAAAAACCATTAGGGAGATTCACACAAGAAAAAACCAAAATAGTTAATTTTTACAAAATACCTATTACTATATGTGGAATCAGGGATGTAGGACTGGTACCACAATTGGCCTGTTCCCTCATTGTAGGAGAACCAGACATGAAACATTACTGTAAAATCTCAACCAGACCTGTAGAAGCATCCACATACCAGGATGACAGGGAAAAACATGTTCAAACACAGCTTGATCGAACTTGCCTAGAGGGGGGAGGCAAAGACCGCCTCGAGCAGCTCATTACTAGATACTACCCTTATCTACAACACCATCCAAATCAATGTGGCAAGATAGAGCATCTCCCCATCATGGAGGATGATGATATGGAAGAGGGAATCAGACAAATACCTATGAGACCGCTTACAGAATACCATCAAGTTATTTACCGTGATGGATCATCAATGACGATTAAAAAAGGGACATCCCAACAATCCTCAGCTGGGATGGGCATAGTAGTAGGGACTTTTTGAGATTCCTATTCTTTTTATCCAGAAGAATTACTGTCTATACCCCTTGGCCATAGGCCATATGCTGAAGCCGCAGCATTACGGTATGCTTTAGAGAAGGCAGACCCTATTAAACCCACACTAATCTGCATGGATAGTGACTATTGTAAAAGAGGATATAACCAAGATCTAGTTTTCTGGGAACAAACGAATTTTACCAATCATAAGGGTAAACCCATAAAACATAAGTAATTGCGGGAAGATATTCTCCGTTCGAGAATGGAGAAACAGAATTGTCAGGTGATTCATGTAAACGGGCATACCACTGGGACAGTACACTCAAAAGGAAACAGCCTTGCAGACGAACAAGCGAAACGTTCGGTCTGCATGACACCCCCTCGAAAGGAGCCTGCCAATGTTAGTGTAATCACTAGGGCAGAATGGGCAGCTAATCAGGATGAGGAACTGATTCAGCTATTAGACCCAATAAAAGAGAATCCACCAGGATATCCACCAAAGTACTTTTACTCGGAAACCCCTACGGGTATTGTGCTAGTTAAGTTGCCCAAGGGAAACCGAGAAGTACCCCCGAGACACAAACGAGAACAGCTTGTAAAAGAAGCTCACGAGGGCATAGGTCAAGCACATTGTGGTGCCAGAACAACATTCTGCAAATTGAACCCCTTATATTGGTGGCCAGGCATGCTTAAGGCCTGTAAAACATATGTGTCAAATTGTGAGCCATGCTATTTAACCAATAAGTCATCACTAATTAAGCCACCACCATTGGCTCCTGTGAAAGCTGATGAGCCAATGGGAAAATTCTTTATTGACTTTATTGGACCACTACCCCCGTCTTTGGGATATAGAGATATTCTCGTTTGTGTAGATGGATGCACTTCCTTCTGCTGGCTGGTTCCCACAAAAACTATTTCGGAAAATGCACTTGCCAGGGCTATTTCTGATATAATTACAGTAGCTGGTGCACCCAAAATCGTACACTCCAATCAAGGCGGAGCCTTTGTATCTAAGGCCTTCAAAGACTACTGCGAACAAAGGGGGATTGGGTTAGAGCACAGCACGCCACGTCATCCGCAATCAGTGGGACTGGTGGAACGTAAAAACCAGGAAGTAAAAAAGCCATTGGTCAAACTGTTGAAAATCAGGCGGAATAAGTGGACCTATGTGGCGGAGACCACATAGGGACAGTAACACAATTCACTATGCTTAGCCAATGTTGTTATCGCTCCACGTTATGTACGGAACTTGGTTGGGTTATCGGGGCAGGGTCCCTTTAAGAGTCGTCGATTGTGTGATGACGTCATAGCCCTGCGACGAGGCCGAGTCCCTCATTCCATGCGGAGAGTTAATAAAGCTAACACGCGTTTTTCTTTGCTGCTATGAAAGTCTCGCAGTCTGTTTATTTCCAGCGACTCCTACATTGGTGACCCCGTTTCTCTTTTGGACGTTTCCAAAGACTTTATCCGAGATGGCGACGAACGCCGTTTCTCTCAAATTACCGGAGTTTTGGGAACGACAGGCTGCCGCTTGGTTCGCCCAGGCCGAGGCTCAGTTTGCACACCGGGACATCACCGCGGACGACACGAAGTATTATTACGTCGTCTCTGCTCTCGGCAGCTCCACCACGGCCAGAGTCGTGAGCCTGCTCGAGGACCCCCCGGAGCACCACAAATTTGCGATGCTGATAACGCACCTCCTAGAGACTTTTGGACTAACTGAACCCGAGTGCGCACGCCAGCTTCTCTCTCTACCCGGGCTTGGCAACTCCAAGCCCTCAGAACTGATGGACCACATGTTAACCCTCCTGGGCAAGCACAAGCCGTGCTTCCTCTTCAGAGAACTGTTCCTACAACAGCTGCCAGGGCAAATACGGTCGGCTTTAGCCAACTCTCATATTAGTGATTTCCGCGCCCTGGCCAAGGAGGCCGACAAATTTTTCTCCGCCGGGCAACAGTACTGCGCGGACATGAGGGGCCCTGCCCCCACCGCCACAGCCCAACGGCGGCAGCCCCCAAGCATGTGCTTCTACCACGCGCAGTTCGGCCCCAACGCTAAGAAGTGCCGGCCCCCGTGCAGCTTTACCGCGTCAGGAAAAGCAAAGGTCCACTCATTAGCTACCATGGCTGTCGGCCGTTCAGGTAGTCTGTTATTCATTACGGACACTGACTCTGGACGTCGTTTCCTCTGCGACACGGGTGCCCAGGTGAGCGTCCTGCCCGCGTCAACCATAGACATACAGGGGGGGAACCACGGCCCCGCTCTCGAAGCCGCCAACGGCAGTTCCATCCATACTTTCGGGAAACGGAGCATGGCACTGTGTTTTGGCGGGCAGCGTTTCGCTTGGGACTTTGTTACAGCGAAAGTGTCCACCCCACTTCTCGGCGCTGACTTCCTCTGCGCCAATGGCCTTTTGGTGGATGTCAAGAACTGACGTCTCGTCAACGCTGAGACTTTCAGTTCACTCCCGTGTTCGCTCAGTGGTTCCGGCACGACGAAGTTGTCCAGCGCACTCTCGGCCTCTGACGAGTTTTCCCGCCTCCTCGCCGGGTACCCGGACCTCACGAAGCCCACTTTCTCGTCCGCCGCCACCAAGCACGGGGTAGAACACCACATCCCGACCACCGGTCCGCCTGTCTACGCCCACGCTCGGCACCTCGATCCGGGGAAACTCGCCATCGCCAAAGCCGAGTTCGACACGATGGAGCGCCTCGGCATCATTCGCCAGTTGAACAGTCCGTGGGCCTCGCCCCTCCACATCGCACCAAAACCAGGCGGCGGTTGGCGCCCATGCGGCGATTACCGGCGCCTCAACGACGCTACGACCCCCGACCGTTACCCGATTCCACACATCCAGGACTTTTCCGCCCGCCTGGCTGGGAAAGTTGTTTTCTCTAAAGTGGACCTCGTTCAGGGTTACCACTAGGTTCCCGTTCAGCTGCAGGACATCCCGAAAACTGCGGTGATCACCCTGTTCGGGCTGTTCGAATTCCTCCGCATGCCTAATGGACACCGTGTTACGGGACCTGCCATTCCTGTTCGTCTACCTGGACGACATTCTCATCGCCAGCGCCCGCAGGACAGAGCATGTGTCCCACCTCCGGACTCTCTTCGAACGCCTCAGCCAGCACGGCCTAATCACCATTCCGGCCAAGTGCCAGTTCGGGCTGTCCTCGATCGACTTTCTCGGGCACCACATCACGAAGGACGGGGCGGTGCCACTGCCGTCAAAAGTGGAGGCCATGATGGATTTTCCGCGACCCCTCACCGTGAAGGCCCTGCAGGAGTTTTTGGGCATGGTGAACTTTTATCATCGCTTCGTTCCCCAGGCAGCCCAGCTTATGCGGCCCCTTTACGAGGCCCTCAAAGGCAAGCCTGCCAAGCTCGCCGTCGACTGGTCCGAGGAGATGGCCAATTCTTTCACGGACACGAAAAGGGCCCAGGCTAACGCGACCATGCTGGCGCATCCATTGCCCGATGCACCGATCGCTCTCACCACTGATGCTTCGGACTATGTTGTCGGCGCCGTCCACGAACAGTGGGTCAACGGCACCTGGCAGCCGCTCGCCTTCTTCAGCCGGCAGCTCCGCCCAAACGAGCGGAAGTACAGCACCTTCGATCGCGAGCTTCTCGGCCACTACCTCGCCGTCCGACACTTCCGTTTCCTGCTGGAGGCCTGCCCGTTCATGGCGTTCGTGGACCACAAGCCGTTGACCGTCGCCATGGCCAAAGTTTCCGAGCCGTAGTCGGCCCGTCAGCAGCGCCAGCTTTCCCTCGTCTCCGAGTTCACGACGGACATCCAGCATGTGGCTGGGAAAAACAACCCTGTCGCCGACTGTCTCTTCCGGGTCGTCGCCGGCGCCGTACACCTCGGTATCAACTACACCCGCATGGCGGCCGACCAGGCCTCCGACCCGGACGTCCAGGCCTACAGGATGGCTGTCACGGGCCTTCAGTTAGCGGACGTTGCGTTTGACGATGCCGGCACCACGCTCCTGTGCGACGTCTCCGCTGGGCAGCCACGCCCCGTCGTGCCCGACAGGTGGAGACGGCAGGTTTTCGACGCCGACCATAGCCTTTCCCAACCGGGCAGGAAGCCGTCACAGAAGCTGGTGGTGGCTAAGTTCGTCTGGCGTGGGCTCAAGAAGGACGTTCGCGACTGGGCCAATACCTGCGTGGTATGCCAGCGCTCAAAAGTGCATCGCCATACTACGGCCCCGTTGGCACCTTTCGCAGTGCCCGAGAGGCGGTTCGACCATGTTAACGTGGACCTGGTGGGGCCCCTGCGGCCCTCCCGCGGGTTTACCCACCTCCTCACGATGGTTGACAGAACCACCCGATGGCCGGAAGCCGTCCCGCTGTCGTCAACAACGTCCACCGATGTGGCGCGGGCGTTCATCAGCACTTGGGTCGCCCAGTTCGGCGCCCCATCTGACGTCTCCTCCGACCAGGGGCCCCAGTTCACGTCGGAGCTCTGGAACGCTGTCGCCCAATGCCTCGGGTTGAGACTCCACCGCACCACCGCATATCACCCTCAGGCTAACGGGCTGTGCAGACGGTTTCATCGCTCCATGAAGGCCGCGCTCCGGGCCAGCCTCCGGGATGACAGTTGGATCGACAGACTCCCGTGGGTCATGCTGGGGCTCAGGACCGCCCCCAAGGAAGACCTCCAGTCCTCGTCCGCCGAGCTCGTCTATGGGCAGCCGCTGCAGGTTCCCGGGGAGTTCGTTCCCAACGCCACGGACCCTTGGTCCGCAGCCCGTCAGCGGTCCGCCCTCCTGGACAACGCCAAGGTTTTTGCGCTGGTGCCCACGTCGCAGCACCGTCTCCCTCAGTCCCACGTTCCGCCTGACCTTCGTGCGGCGGAGTACGTTTTCGTCCGTCACGACGCCCACCGGGGACCTCTTCACCCACCCTATGATGGACCATTCCGCATCCTGGAAGCCGGGGACAAGGCCTTTGTGGTGGATGTCGGCAGGAAGCCGGACTACATTTCCGTGGACCGTCTTAAGCCGGCCCACCTGGATCTGGACCGACCCGTTGGGTTGGCTCCGCCCCCGCGGCGGGGCCAACCTCCGGCTTCTGCACCCTCAGTCTACCACCGAGTGCCCGGGGACCCTCCTGCGACCCCCCCCGTCCCCGCCCTGGACTTAAAGAGCCATTTCGGCCATGTGATCCGGGCCCCTCAACGACTGACATTGCCAGTTCTAGTGAATTCTGGGGGGACGTATGTGGCGGAGACCACATAGGGACAATAACACAATTCACTATGTATAGCCAATATTGTTATTGCTCCACGTTATGTACGGAACTTGGTTGGGTTATCGGGGCAGGGTCCCTTTAAGAGTCGTCGATTGTGTGATGATGTCATAGCCCTGCGACGAGGCCGAGTCCCTCATTCCATGTGGAGAGTTAATAAAGCTAACATGCCTTTTTCTTTGCTGATATGAAAGTCTCGCAGTCTGTTTATTTCCAGCGACTCCCACACCACCATCATTCCGGAGGTACAGCTATCACTCAATAATGTGCCACATCTGCATCAGGGACAGTGTCCCCTAAAACTCCATATTATCTGATGTATGGGGTTGAGATGCATACACCACTTACCCATAGTTCTTTTATTGCCTCTACACACTCTGAGTCCTTGACCCGACAGCGACAGTTAGATTTAAAAGAAGAAGTAACAGAGGAGATTCATCGAATTGATCAGAGGATAAGGGAAGCAAATGGGCAGAAAAAATTGACAAATAAAGCATGGCAACCCATAGTAGGAGAATGGGTACAGGAAAAGAAGTTCGAGCAAAAATCTGGTTTAAGACCGAAGTGGAAAAAACCTATTCAAATACGTTCCATTATTAATGAAAGAACAGTTCAAATACATATTAACCTGCCGAATGGCAAGCATATTCTTAAAACTGTCTCCATAGACAATATCAAAAGATGTCCTGCGGGATACCGAAAAGGAGGAACAATACAAGGTGCAGTCGTACACTGTCTTTCAAAGACCCAGCTTGCAGCACGACACAGGAAATGGATGCGATCGAATTACTGACGATGGTCAGTCAGAAGGTGTCGCCGGCTCTTCCACACGTTGCTTGGCAACGCATCAGGAATTGGATTCACGAAAAACAACATCCGAAACAAGGAAAGATCAATGAGTTACTTCAGCGAAGGAGGAAGACACCGCGGATGAAGAAGGAATCAACTGAGTGCCTGGCAGGGCCTTTATGAAAACACGCATCTGTACACACGCCGGATCGAAGGAACAGCGTGTCAAGCTTCGACTAGTTTCAAATGATGTCTCCTTGACTCGTATGAATAACTCACCTCTACGGAACGTACATCTGCCGATTGGACATTCTGAGTACATGTTGTTTCGCTAATTGCATGACTATGTACTTATCATCCTTTTAAATTTTGTTCAATTTAAAATAAGGCAAAACATTGTCCTAGGATGATTTAAAAGGAATTTTCATGTAGCACATCATTGTGCATCTCGTGAAATTAATATGCTATTATAACATTATGAGAAATATTGACCAAACTTTGTCTAGATGTTCCAGCTCATCTTTTGGTCAAGAGCGGGGAGTAAACGTGTACCGGAGTAACGGCTGTGACGTGTCTGAACAACTATCGACCTGTCGCACTCACACCCATCATAATGAAGTGTTTCGAGAGACTGGTCCTGGCTCACATCAAAGCCAGTGTTCCCGCCTCTCTTGACCAACACCAGTTTGCCTATCGTGCAAACAGATCAACGGAGGATGCAATCACTGATGTGCCTTCAATAACTCAAAGACAAGGATTTAAAGGATTCAACTAAAGGCTTTTAATCACTAAGAACATAGCAGCATAGCAGGTCTTCCCACATCGAGTTCATCTGGTAGTGAGTGACTCATACAGCTCCTGAGACCTTTATATGGCAAAAGACAGGGGCATAGCCAATACACACAATAGGAACAAAAGGGTGTGGTTCACACAATACAAGCAGGTAAAATACAAGCAGGTCTGATGAAGGCATATTTCATCACATTCACCCCTTCTACAGATTTAGTCTGTCTGGGGGTGTGATAGTCCTTCCTGAACGTCGCAACAGTACCTCGGGTTCCGACCGGGAGTCCGTGGTGCCCTCCTGGGCATGCCCATGTGCCGGGGGTGTTGCAGGTACTTCTGGGGGTGGTGAGGGTACCTCTGGGGATGGTGGAGGTTCTTCTGGGGGTGGTGGTGATGGGTCGTCGTCGTCGCTTCCTGCCGAGGCGAGGTCCTTTATGGACACGGTGTCTTCACGCCCGTCGGCGTGCTTGACGTACGCGTACTGTGGCTTTGCGTGGAGTAGGTGTACTGCCTCCACGAGGGGATCCGTTTTGTGGCCCCTCACATGCACCTAGCTGATTCGAGACTCCCTTATTGCGGGCCTCAGTTCAAACTATATTCGGCAGAGACTGTTTGAAAAGGAGGGACTGGACTTAAAACAGGCTATAGATATAGCGCGATCGCTGGATATGGCCCAGAGGAACTCTGAATCCTGTTCCCCAGGCCACGCGGCCCACTCCGCCTCATGCGCGCCGTGGGGGCCGCCATCTTGGAAGCCATCTTCACCTCCCAGGTCTCAGGCCAGCCCAGCACCATCGGAGCCCCAGCCTCCACCCAGGAGCCCCACTACTGCCGCGATGCATCGGGGCCCGAAATGCTACTTCTGCGGTCAGGACAAACACTCCAGGCATCTGTGCCCAGCGAAGGGCAAGACACACTTATCCTCGTTGTAGGTGAGATTGAGTCTGAGGGCGGTTTTCAGAAATCTCGCGAGGTTCGAGTCGTGGTCTTGCTGGTCGTGGCCGCAGATGGTGACGTTGTCTAGGTATGGGTAGGTGGCTGTTAACTGGTTCTCATCGACCATGCGGTCCATCTCCCGCTGGAAGACCGAGACCCCGTTCGTTACCCGAAAGGGGACTCTGAGGAAGTGGTAGAGACGTCCGTTCGCCTCGAAGGCAGTGTATGGACGGTCCTCCAGCCTAATGGGGAGCTGGTGGTATGCCGATTTTAGGTCGATGGTGGAAAACACCCGGTATTGCGCGATTTGGTTAACCATATCCGCTATGCGGGGCAGAGGGTAGGCGTCTAGCTGGGTGTATAGATTAACCGTCTGGCTATAATCTATCACCATCCGCTTCTTTTCGCTACCCTTAACTACTACTACCTGGGCGCGCCATGGGCTGGTACTGCATTCGATGATACCCTCCCGCTTGAGTCTTTCTACTTCCGACGCAATGAACCGTCTATCCTCCCAGCTGTACCGCCTACTCTTGGTCGCTATGGGTCGGCAGTTGGGTGCGAGGTTGGCGAACAGAGAGGGCGGCTTGACCTTCAGGGTAGCCAGACCGCACACTGTGAGGGGCGGCTGGGACCCACCGTAGGTAAGCGTGATACTTTGGTGGTGGCACTGGAAGTCCAGACCCAAGATCACGCTCACACAGAGATCTGGCATTATCAATAGTTTAAAATCTCTGTTATCATTGCCTTTTACCGACAACATAACTGCGCAGAAACCTGTAATTTTTGAGGTATGAGTCTTATCGGCCATGGCGATTTTGCCCTGTGTGGGGACTATCGTTAGAGAAAGTCGTTTTACCAGGCTAGGATGAATAAAGCTTCCGGTGCTCCCGCAGTCAATCAAGCATTTAACCTTGTTCCCGTTTACCTCTATGTCCATCATCGATTTAGACAACGGATGTGGCCTGGATTGATCCACTGTGATCGAGGCCACCAGTGGGTCCTGGAGGTCCGTGTAGTCGGGACAAGATGGTGGACTCCATGAGGGTGGACAAGATGGCTTCCAAGATGGCCGCTCCCACGGCGCACACGCGGCAGTGGTGGAGTTGGAGGCGGGGTTCCCTCTGCAGACTTTGCTGAAGTGTCCTTTCTTCCCGCATTTAGAACAGGTGGTGCCCTTCGCTGGGCACAGATGCCTGGAGTGTTTGTCCTGACCGCAGAAGTAGCATTTCGGGCCCCGATGCATCGCGGCAGTAGTGGGGCTCCTGGGTGGAGGCTGGGGCTCCGATGGTGCTGGGCTGGCCTGAGACCTGGGAGGTGAAGATGGCTTCCAAGATGACGGCGCGCACGAGGCGGAGTGGGCCGCGTGGCCTGGGGAACAGGATTCAGAGTTCCTCTGGGCCATGTCCAGCGATCGCGCTATATCTATAGCCTGTTTTAAGTCCAGTCCCTCCTTTTCAAACAGTCTCTGCCGAATATAGTTTGAACTGAGGCCCGCAATAAGGGAGTCTCGAATCAGCTCCTCCGTGTACACGATGGCAGACACGGCCTTACAGTTACAGTCTCTGCCCAGTACTTTTAGGTTTAGTACAAAGTCCTCTAGTGACTCACCATGCCGCTGCGTGCGAGTAGTCAGAAGGTGCCTGGCGTACACCACGTTTATTGGCCGCGCGTAGTGGGCCTTCAGGATGGTGCAGGCCTCCTCGTAGCTAGTGGCGTCTTGGATGAGAAGGGAGACCCGATGGCTCACCCAGTTTCACAGGATTCCCAGTTTCATGTCTCCGGTAGCGGTTTCGGCTGCGGCTATGGCAGTGGATGAGTTTGCAATGAAAAATTCGAAGCATTGGAACCAGTGTCCGAACTGTGTGGCTGCGTCTGAGGCATGGGGGTCCAGATCCAAGCGCTCTGGTTTCAGGAGTCGATCCATCTTGTTGTTTTAGTGATTAAAATTGATGTGCCTTCAATAACTCAAAGACAAGGATTTTAAAGGATTCAACTAAAGGCTTTTAATCACTAAGAACATAGCAGCATAGCAGGTCTTCCCACATCGAGTTCATCTGGTAGTGAGTGACTCATACAGCTCCTGAGACCTTTATATGGCAAAAGACAGGGGCGTAGCCAATACACACAATAGGAACAAAAGGGTGTGGTTCACACAATACAAGCAGGTCTGATGAAGGCATATTTCATCACAATCACAACTGCTCTACACTCGGCACTGAATCACTTAGACGGTAAAGAGACCTACATCAGAATGCTGTTCATAGACTACAGCTCAGCATTTAACACTATCGTCCCCAACAAGCTGGCCATCAAACTCCACACTCTTGGCCTGAACACTTCCCTTTGCAACTGGACCCTGGACTTCCTAACAAACAGGCCCCAGTCTGTCAAATTAGGTAACCACACCTCCCCCCCGCCGCCCCCCACTGACCCTGAACACGGGGGCCCAACAAGGATGTGTGCTGAGCCCCCTCCTCTACTCCCTCTTCACCCACGACTGTGTGTCTATTCATGGTTCCAACACCATCATCAAGTTTGCGGATGATACCATGGTGGTAGGCCAGATCACCAACAACGATGAGTCAGCCTACAGGGAGGAGGTCCAGCATCTCGTGAAGTGGTGCGCCAATAACAACCTGGCCCTTAACATCAAGAAAACCAAGGAAATCATTGTGGACTTCAGGAAGTCTAAAGGCGGAAGTCACACCCCCATCCACATCCATGGGGCTGTGGTGGAAAGGGTGGACAGCTTTAAGTTCCTCGGAGTCCACATCACGGAAGACCTCTCCTGGTCTCTCAATACCTCCTCTTTGGTGAAGAAGGCCCAGCAGCGCCTATATTTCCTAAGGAGGTTGAAGGGATGTAACCTGTCACCCCTGATCCTCTCTAACTTTTACCGCTGCACAATAGAGAGCATCCTGACGAACTGTATCACAGTATGGTATGGCAGCTGTAGCTCCTATGACCGGAAAGTCCTGCAGCGGGTAGTCAAAACTGTCCAACGCATTACCGGCACCCGGCTACCGACCATAGAGAACATCTACCAGAAACGCTGTTTACGGAGGTCACTGACCATCATCAAAGACCCTACACACCCCAGCCACAGTTTGTTCGCCCCCCTGCCATCTGGGAGACGCTACAGATGCATTCGCACCCGAACGACCAGATTTAGGAACAGCTTCTTTCCCAGGGCTGTCATCCTACTGAACTCTACAAATAAACTCTAAAGCCTGCACATCTGCCAATGTACTTTATTATGTTTATGTTTATGTATTACAAGCCAAATGAATGTTGAATGTTAAATGTCTTAATCAAAATGTACACTCTCGGGAGCCGCAAGCCTACATTTCGTTGTACTGCACTTGTGCACTAACAATGACAATAAAGTTGATTATTATTATTATTATTATTATTAATAAAGGAAATAGCCATATTCCAAGAGATAAACCATCCCATGAACAGAATTTTGACTTTATTAAAACATGAAAACTGGATTTAAATATCTAAAAGCCTCAACGAAACAAGCTGTAAACAGAATACAAGCTTTTGAGATAAGATCAGTTGTTAACACAAAGCTGTAAACACCATACAAGCTTTTGAAATGGGAATTGGTTGTAAATACTGAAACAATGGCCCTATTGAAGCAAAGGGTTGGAGTTTCCAAGAAGTCTGCAGTTTGGGAGAAACACAATAACATTACCCAGTTTAAAGTGTTAAAAACTAACACTTCAAACAGAAACACAGAACATTAAAAAACCATGTGCCTTTCATAAATATAACATCAAATGAAAGACAGGAGACACGATGTCTATAATACAACCAATTGAGATGGCTAGGGAAACAAACAAGTACTCAGTTGAAGTGTTTTTGATTTACATATTGTAAAAGGTACAAACAGAAGACTTTGTAAATATGATATCTGTAGATGCACCAAACAATCACATTGTGTTTGTGTTGAAAATGGAATAACTAGGAGACACGACGTCTGCTTACAAACAGCTAAGGTGATTTAAGAATTGAATGGAAAAACTTCGTAAGAATGGCATCAAATAGATACATCTGTCATAACCATTTTTTATGATAAAGTTTTGAACACCTAAAGGTAGAGACAGGATTCTGCAAGTTAACGGCTGAACTGACAGTAAAATTAGAAAGAAGTCAACAGAAAGAATGACTAGAGATAATTAGCTTACATCAGCAGAAAACTTCAAAGGATATACCACTGCAAAAAGAATATAAAATATGGAACTTTCAGATAGGAAATCAGAAGTCGCTGAAAGGGGCAAAGTGATTCTCTCACTCTTCAGAGGCAGGCTCTGTAAGTTTTTAACTCTTTGGCCTAGAAATTGGGTTGGGGCGCCAAAGTGGCGCAAAAGTCGGCGGAGCGCAGGATTTAGCGCAGCGATCGGAGTGATACCGATCGCCAGATATTCAGTTTCATTGCCCCTCGAGGGACACGGGGCGAGGCTCAAGGGGCTCCACGTCCCTCTTACGGTGCTGAAACTGATTATCGCAGCGCAACGTGCCGCAGCGCCGCACGCTGCGGCATGGCACGCTGCGGTACTGCAGGCCTTCCTCCCACTGTTAAGGGGGGAGGTGCCTGCAACAGCGCGATCCCCGATTGCGAGTGCCGGCAAATGAGCCCGGCACCAAGGAGAAGTGCCGGGCTCTCGGGAAACAGCCGGCAATGCCGCGGGGTGGGGGGGGGGGGCGTTAGGAGGCCGGGGACGGAGGTGCTGGCAGGCAGCTGCCGAAAAAGCGGCTGCCCCGCACCTCCACCTTAACTTGCGCCACTGCCGGCACAGTAAGGCCCCGTGAACCGGGCGCTGGTAGCGAGCAGCGCAACTGCGGCGTTCGCTACCAAATATCGCGAACGGGGCAGGAATGGGGCGCTGTGCACACCGATGACGTCATCGGTGGCGGCGCAGCGCAAATGCCTAACGCCACCATTAGTGCCCCTACTGAATATTGCCGGAGACGCAGCCAGTGGCGCTATAGCCACCGACTGCCTCTTTAGGCGCTAACAGGTGGCGCTACTCACCCAATTTCTCCCCCTTTGAGTCTTGGGGATCAAAAAGGTACTTGTATTTGATTTTGGTGGATATCCTAGATTAAGAAAGAAGTAGAAATGTAAAAATGTAACGAAGTTAAGATTTGAGAATAAGAATTATAAGCTATTTGTATTTTGAACTGTTAATGTTGTGACTGAAATTACCAGCTGTTAAATACATGTCGGTTCTTTAATAAATCTATATATTTTTAGAATTGTCTCACAGAGTACTTCTGTATCAAACTCGCAAACTCAATCTCTGTACACTCTTTGGTGAGGAGTTACAGAATTCTGGGGGAGTATTCTGGACCCTCATAATATCCGGAAGGTTACAGTCTAGTTAAACTTATTAAAAGTGCTATCTGGAGGACGGTAACATCCTCAAATCGTTCCTTTCCTTTAGGGAGAGATAGTCTGGATCTTTACACCCAATTAAGCGTCTTATATGATTCGGCTATCTCTAACTTTAGTTGAAGGTGAATGTCTGGGGAATACGCCTGATCCGGGGTAGCCCGAAAAGGGCTAGGACTAGTAATTATCCCTTCAGTATGACGTGACTTCAGGGGTATTTAAAGGAAAAATGCACAGATGGAAATTGGAGGTGTTCAGGATGGATGGTGGACATAGAGCAAGGGCAGCACTCAAATTCAATGATGCATCATTGGAATGACTGCTGGGTGCAGTCAGGAGCAGGAAAGACATACTTTTCCCCAACAATGGGAGGAAGAAAGCTACGGTTCTCACTAAGAAGGCATGGTTGCAGGAAGCTGAAGTGGTGAGCACCAGCAATGTTGTGCCCAGGTCTTGGATGCAATGTAGGAAGCGGTTTAATGAGCCAACCAGGTCAGGAAAAGTGAGTACCTTTGCTGATTCAAATACATACTGTGGTTTAAGCCCCCACCTTTTTCAGTCTAAAATGTTCTCCATCACATCACTCCTCAAACGCATTCAACTTTCAGCAGCACCCAACCATGGCCTGATATCAGTAATAAGGGAAATGCTAGCCTGATATCATTAGTAGGGAATATGCTTTAATCTAGTGGCCCAGAAATTTGGTTCGGGGGCTTCCCGCGGGTGTAAGCCCCCAACCTGCACTTACCTTGCGCACCGGCAGTTGGAATTACGATCCGGGGCCTGGTCCAGCTGCCGGCGCGCAGTGCTTGCGTATCCCAGGGGCGCAGTTAGTTCGATGCATCCCCTGGGATCACGTGGGACATGGGCAGCCAATCGGAGCAGGGAATGCTCCATTCATAAGTCTTGACAGGAAGTGCTGTCAAGACTTATAAATACTACGGCCCCAAAATAGTACTAAACCTTCAAATAATTTTTTTTTAAACGTCACATTTTTTAAATAAACTATAAATTACATTAAATAACTATTTTAAGCAATAATTTAAATTTTTGAAGAAAATAATTTTATATTCTAACGGGGCTAAAAATAAACTTACCTTGCTTTAAAGTATTTAAAAATAATAAACCTGCGGAAAAAATGTTTTAATTTTAATTAATTGACCACCTACCTTGTAAAAAGCAGGCCTTACACCTGCTTTTTACATTTCTAAATTCTAAAGACTTACCCTCACGGAAAAACCTGTAAAAAAAAGCTAAGATGATGTGCACGCGCTGCCTCCCCCGCGCATGCGTTCGACCTCTGAACCCCTGCTTTCAGAGGAACAGAAGTGCCGGTTTCCCAGGAAACCAGCACTTCCATCGGGCCTAAGGGTGAGTACCCTGTGCGTACTCACCCGTGGAGACCCGAATTTCTGGGTCATTATTAGGGACGTGGTAACAGGGCATTTAGAAAATAACAATATAATTGGGCAGAGTCAACACTGATTTATGAAAGGGAAATCGTGTTTGACAAATCTGTTAAGAGTTTTTTGAGGTTGTAACTTGCAGGGTACATAAGAACATAAGAACATAAGAAATAGGAGCAGGAGTAGGCCAATCGTCCCCTCGAGCCTGCTCCGCCATTCAATAAGATCATGGCTGATCTGATCCTAACCGCCAATCTACTATCACAGAACCATCTCCTGAATCTAACAGAATTAGACACACGAAATAGGAGCAGGATCAGGCTACACGGCCCCTGGGCCCGCTCCGCTACCCACAGGGCCATGTCCGATCCGAACCTAGACTCATGTCCAAATTCCTGCCCGCTCCCCGTAACCCTTAATTCCCTTTACTTCTAGGAAACTGTCTATTTCTGTTTTAAATTTATGTAACGATGTAGCTGCTACAGCATTTTGGGGCAGCATATTCCATGGACCTACCACCCTCTGAGTGAAGTAGTTCCTCCTCATCTCAGTTTTGAAAGAGCAGCCCCTTATTCTAAGACTATGCCCCCTAGTTCTAGTTTCACCCATCATCGGGAACATCCTCCCCGCATCCACCCGATCCAACCCCTTCACAATCTTATATGTTTCAATAAGATCGCCTCTCATTCTTCTGAACTCCAATGAGTAGAGTCCCAATCTACTCAACCTCTCCTCATATGTCCATCCCCTCATCCCCGGGATTAACCGAGTGAACCTTCTTTGTACTGACTCGAGAGCAAGTATGTCTTTTCTTAAGTATGGACACCAAAACTGTATGCAGTATTCCAGGTGCGGTCTCACCAATACCTTGTACAACTGAAGCAATACCTCCCTTATTATTATATTCTATCCCCCTAGCAATGAAAGCCAACATTCCATTGGCCTTCTTAATCACTTGCTGCACCTGCATACTAACCTTTTGAGTTTCGTGCACCAGGACCCCCAGATCCCTTTGTACTTCAGTACTTTCCAGTTTCTTGCCATTAAGATAATAACTTGCTCTACGATTTTTCCTGCCAAAGTGCATAACCTCACACTTTCCAGTATTGTATTCCATCTGCCAAATCTCTGCCCACTTACTTAGCCTGTCTATGTCCCCTTGCAGGTTTTTTATGTCCTCCTCACTCACTACTTTCCCTCCCATCTTAGTATCATCTGCAAACTTTGATATGTTACACTCGGTCCCCTCCTCCAAATCGTTAATATAGATTGTAAAGAGTTGGGGACCCAGCACTGACCCCTGTGGAACACCACTAGTTACTGATTGCCAGTCTGAGAATGAACCATTTATCCCAACTCTCTGCCTTCTGTTAGATAGCCAATCCTCTATCCATGCCAGAATATTACCCCCAATCCTGTGATTTTTTATCTTAAGCAATAATCTTTTGTGTGGCACCTTGTCAAATGCCTTTTGGAAGTCTAAATACACTACGTCCACTGGTTCCCCTTTATCCACCCTATACGTTACTTCCTCAAAGAACTCCAGCAAATTTGTCAAACATGACTTCCCCTTCATAAAACCATGCTGACTTTGTCCTATTAAATTATGATTATCCAAATGTCCTGTTACTGTCTCCTTAATAATGGACTCCAAAATTTTACCTACCACAGATGTTAGGCTAACCGGTCTACAGTTTCCAGCCTTCTGTCTACTGCCCTTTTTAAATAAGGGTGTTACATTAGCAGTTTTCCAGTCTGCTGGGACCTTTGCCGAGTCCAGGGAGTTTTGGAAAATTATTACCAATGCATCCACAATCCCTACCGCCACTTCCCTCAAGACCCTAGGATGTGAGCCATCAGGTCCAGGTGATTTATCCGCCTTGAGTCCCATTATTTTACCGAGTACCACTTCCTTAGTGATTTTGATCGTGTTTAGCTCCTCCCCCCCCCTTTAGCCCCCTGTTTGTCCAGTGTTGGGATATTCTTAGTGTCTTCTACTGTAAAGACTGATGTAAAATATTCATTCAGTGTTTTTGCCATCTCCATATTTCCCACCATTAATTTCCCGGTCTCATCCTCTAAGGGACCAACATTTACTTTAGCCACCCTTTTTCTTTTTATATAACTATAAAAACTCTTACTATCTGTTTTTATATTTTTTGCTAATTTACTTTCATAATCTATCTTCCCTTTCTTAATCAATCTTTTTGTTATTTTTTGCTGTCTTTTAAAGTTTTCCCAATCCTCTATCCTCCCACTAGATTTGGCTACCTTATATGCCCTTGTTTTTAGTCGAATACTATCCTTAATTTCTTTACTTAGCCACGGATGGCTGTCTTTTCTTTTACACCCTTTTCTTCTCAGTGGAATATATATTTTTTGGAAGTTGTAAAATAAAACCTTAAATGTACACCACTGATCATGTATCGTCTTACCCTTTAATCTATTTTCCCAATCCACTCTACTCAATTCCGCTCTCATACCTTCATAGTCTCCTTTATTCAAGCTTAGCACGCTTGTTTGAGATCCAACCTTCTCACCCTCTAATTGAATATGGAATTCAACAATTTTATGGTCACTCATTCCAAGGGGATCCTTTACTAGGACATTTTTAATTAATCCTGTCTCGTTACACAGGACCAGATCTAAGGTTGCTTGCCCCCTGGTCGGTTCAGTTACATACTGCTCAAGAAACCCATCCCTAATACACTCAATGAACTCATCCTCAAGGCAGCACTGCCCAATTTGATTTGTCCAATTAATATGATAGTTAAAATCCCCCATAATTATAGATGTTCCCTTATTACAAGCCTCAACTATTTCCTGATTGATACTCCGTCCAACAGAGTTGCAACTGTTCGGAGGCCTATAGACTACGCCCACTAGTGTTATTTTCCCCTTATTATTCCTTATCTCCACCCAAACTGTTTCATTATCCTGATCTTTTGACCCAATATCATTTCTCTGTATTACAGTGATTCCTTCCTTTATTAACATAGCCACCCCACCTCCCCTTCCTTCCTGCCTGTCCTTCCTGATCGTTAAATAACCTGGTATGTTTAATTCCCAGGCATTGTCACCCTGCAGCCATGTTTCTGTAATGGCACAAGATCATACCCATATGTAGTTATTTGTGCCATTAACTCGTCTATTTTGTTACGAATGCTACCTGCATTCAGATAGAGAACTTTCAAATATGTTTTGTGACACTTAGTTCCTGCTTTTGCCCTTTTAATTACTTTAACTTTTACTCCATACCTTCTGCCCCTTCCTGACACGCTCTGGTTTTTAATTTCCCCACTGCTACCTAAGTCTATGACCTTCTCTGTTGTCATTTTTATTATTTGCTCTCTAGGAACCTCCCCCCCACTAGTTAGTTTAAAGCCCTCTCTACAGCCCTAGTTATATGATCCGCCAGGACTCTAGTCCCAGCACTGGCCAAGTGAAGCCCGTCCCAACGGAACAGCTCCCTCCTGCCCCAGTACTGGTGCCAGTGTCCCAGGAAGCAAAACCCATTTCTCCCACACCAGTCTTTGAGCCACGCACTTAACTCTCTAATTTTATTTGTCCTAGCCAAATTCGCTCATGGCTCAGGTAATGATTATTACCCTTGAGGTTCTGTTTTTTAATTTGACCCCTAGCTGCTCATACTCCTTTAACAGAACCGGCTTCCTAGTCCTATCTACGTCGTTTGTACCAACATGGACCACGACAACTGGATCCACCCCCTCCCACTGCAAGTTTCTTTCCAGCCCAGAGGAGATGTCCTTAACCCTGGCACTGGGTAGGCAACACAGCCTTCGGGACTCTCGCTCTCAGATGCAGAGAACTCTATCTATCCCCCTAATAATACTATCCCCTACCTCTTGAATGGCCCCCCGTTCCATGGTGCTGTGGCCAGGTTGCTCATCCTCCCTGCAGTCCCTGCTCCTGTCCCCACCGGGAGTAAGAACCTCGAACCTGTTGGACAAGATCGAGGGCTGCGGCTCCTCCAGCTCTACCTCCTGGATCCCCGTACCTGTCTCACTCGTAGTCACACCGTCCTGTCCCTGACCATGGGCTACATCTGAATTAATTAACTTCATAGGTGTGACCACCTCCTGATACACAGAGTCCAGGTACTTCTCCCCCTCCCTGATGTGTCGCAGTGTCTGAAGCTCAGACACCAGCTCATCAACACGGAGCTGGAGTTCCTGTAGCAGCAGACACTTGTCACAGACATAATCACCGTGAGCCTCAATGGGGTCCACCGGCTCCCACATCTCGCAACAGTAACACATCACCTGCTCCATTCTATGTAATTAATTAAAAAAATTTATTGTTAGTTATGGACACCCTCTGCCCGATTTTAGATGCTAGTATCCCCTTTAATTAATTGGATTTAAATTAAATCAATCCCTCTAATTACACCAGTTAAATGGTTTACCAACAGTCACTCTGCACCAGAAAGACCTTATTAACTACAACCCACAGAGTTAAAGTTCGAAAAGAACACCTAACACCCAACTTACCCGAACTCACACTTACCCAAACTCACAGCACTCTCTGCTGACTCGCACTCAGTGCTTGCTCACACTAGGACTGGTCTTTTTATACTGTTTGTTTGTTTACAGCCAAATGAGTCACCCCTGCTGATTGGTTAGAAAACTGGTTTCCACTGCCTGCTGTGCCAATTTACTCCTACTGCAGTGTAACCTTGTTTTACTCTTCTTTAACCAACAGAATCCCAAATATTTAACTTTTCCCCTTTACTTAAACTGCTTAAGTAATCTTATCAAGAATAGGGGGAACGAGTGGATGTACTGTATGTGGATTTTCAAACCCCATTCGATAAGGTGCCACACAAGAGGTTATTACACAAAATTAGGGCTCATGGGATTGGGGGTAATATATTAGCATGGATTGAGGATTGGATAAAGGACAAAAAACAGAGGGCCAAAAATTGCGTCCGGCAGTGTACCACTGGAGTACACCGCCGACCTGCGAAAAGAATACACACCTACCTGACGGCGGCCCTTCTGCGAAAACTTGCAGTCTGACGGTGTGTAATGGGACGCAGCATAATGACCCATGGATCCCAGGGACACAGCCTGTGTGGAAACATACCTGGGATCACGTGGGTCTGGTCCTCCAATCAGAAAACAGAATTAGATTTTACATCATTTTGGAAGGGAATCCCGTAATCAGATTTCATGGAATCCCATAATCAGATTTAATTACAATTTACAGGATTGGAATTTAATTCCTAATTAGCTTCATTCCACCAACTTAACTAAAAATGTAATTTTGCTGATAATAATTATTGACATCATTAAAATTCGAATATTTGCAGAAACAAGAAAAACTCATTTAATACAGTTAAACTATATGATTTCTGAGATGAAAATATTTAAAATGTGCCTGAGGTATCCCCTTACGCTGATGCAAACTGGCCCTGCACCTGTTTGCATTAACCGTAACATTTCCGTACGCAATTGCTGGCCAGTTGGTGGGCAAATAGCCCAACTCTGCACCAGCAATTGCTTTTCCATGGGCCGTGTGGATGGTCTGTCAATGTGTGTGTTGACAGACCGCAAGTTCGGGATTTAGCGCATGTAGAAATCCCGAACTTGCGGTGGATTGCAAAGGAGGTATGACATCATACTCCGAGAGTACGCCGCCACACCCACTGCAAAATCTGGGCCAGAGAATAGGAATAAATTAGTCATATTTGGGTTGTAACTAGTGGGGTACCATAAGAATCAGGGCTTGAGCCTCAGCTATTTACAATCTATATCAATGACTTAGCTGACGGGACTGAGTGTAATCTATCCAAGTTTGCTGATGATACAAAGCTCGGTGGGAATGTAAGTTGTGAGGAGGATGCCAAGAGGCTGCAAAGGGATACAGACAGATTAAGTGAGTGGGCAAGAACATGGCAGATGGAATATATTGTGGAGAAGTGTGAAGTTATCCACTTTAGTAGAAAAAATAGAAAAGCAGAATATTCTTTAAATGGTGAGAGATTGGGAAATGTTGGTATTTAGAGGGACCTGCGTGTCCTTGTACATGAATTATAGAAAGTTAACATGCAGGTACAGCAATCAGTTAGGAAAACAAATGGTATGTTAGCCTTTATTACAAAAAGATTGAAGTATAAGAGTAAAGGGCCTAGAAATTGGGTATAGCCCCGCTTGGGGCGTTAGAATTGACGGAGCGCAAATTTTATAGCCAGATGCAACTTATCGACACCTCGTGCGATATTGGGTTGCAGCGCCCCAAAGGTGATTGAGGCGCGAGTTCAGGCGTTACACGGGGCACCTAAGGCGCTAACATGCCGGCGCAACCCAATATTGGGGCGTCCAGCCGCAGCGCAGGTGCTCTCAATTACCCATGACCACGAGACTTCCAGGCGCCGGCCAGCTCTTAAAGGGGTGGGTCAGGCAGCTCCAACATCCACACTCTGCGTCTTGTAGGCCTGCAAATCGGCGCAGGCCCTTCTCTGGCGCAATAAACTTGGAGCATATGGAGAGGGTGAGGCAGAGAGCAGAGCGCTTCACCAATGAGTCTCTGGAGGAATTGGTGGCTGCAGTGGAGCACCGGCGAGATGTCCTCTACCCCGACAATGGCAGGAGGCCTAATCATAAGGACTACCGACGAGCTTGGAGGGATGTTTCTCAGAGAGTCAACTCCAGCAACATGGCGACCAGGAGCCCTGTGCAGTGCAGGAAGAAATTCAACGACCTCACTCGAGTCGTGAGGGTGAGTGGAGTTAATGCCAACTTATGCATTCCTCCATTAGCACCTGACTTTATGGCTACAGGGTGCGCTATGCCCCACTGGCCATCTGTCAGCAAGCACCCATGGCCCTTTCTGGTCACACACATGCACATTTGACTCAGGGTATCATGTAAGGGCTGTTCCACCATGGGGGGCATGAGATGATAACCCAGGGCATCATGTAAGGGCTGTTCCACCATGGGGGGCATGAGATGATAACCTAGGGCATCATGTAAGGGCTGTTCCACCATGGGGGACATGAGATGATAACCCAGGGCATCATGTAAGGGCTGTTCCACCATGGGGGGCATGAGATGATAATTCAGGGCATCATGTAACATCACTTCCCGTCCTTTGCCCTGCAGGCCAAGCTGGCGAGAAACCACAAGGAACAGCTTCGCACCGGAGGAGGCCGTCCTCAACTGGAGCCTCTGACGGATCTCGAGGAGAGAGTCCACCAGATTGTGGGAGGACGTCTGAGTGGTCCTGTCACCACTGCAGCTACCGACCCCATTGTCCACAGCGATGGTAAGGTTCTCTACTATTACAGCTGTCACCTTCCAGTTGTTTCCCCCGCCAGCATGCTTTCTCAATGTGGAGCCATGTCATAGCATTGCCGCACTGTTGCATCCCTTGCTGCCAAACTGTCCTTTTGCTAAAGCCACTCTTCAACCTCCCTGCTTTCAGATGCTGCATCACCAGCTCGGGAGTCGGCCCCTCAAGCTGCCAGTGCCAGTGCCTCCGGAGGCAACGACCAGGAGGAAGCCGGACCATCCGTGCCAGCCTCAGGGGAGCCACCGCATCTGGAGACTGGGGATAGTAGTTCCCTTGAGGGGAGGGGGGTGGAGGCTCTGATGAGGAGCCAGTTGCAGGAACCAGCGGCCTGCAGCAACACGCGGGGGGTAGGCACGCTCGGGGGCCGTCTCCCCTGAGGGCGAGGCAGGCCACCATGACTGCTGCACAGAGTGCAGAGGAGGTGCGTAGCCTTGCCAAGATGAGCGCCCAGGCCCAGCTCAGGCACACTGAGCTGATGGCTGCAGTGGGGAGGCTGCCTGAGTCGATCGACACACTGGCAAAGAGTGTGCTGGACTTTGGGGCAGCAATGGAAAGGACTGTCCAGGGCTTCGGCCCAGCAATGGAAAGGTCTGTCCAGGGCTTCGGCCCAGCAATGGAAAGGTCTGTCCAGGGCTTGTCCGAGGCAGTGGAAAGGTCTGTCCAGGGCTTGTCCGAGGCAGTGGAAAGGTCTGTCCATGCCTTGTCCGAGGCAGTGGAAAGGACTGTCCATGCCTTGTCCGAGGTAGTGGAAAGGTCTGTCCAGGCTTTGTCCGAGGCAGTGGAAAGGACTGTTCCAGCCTTGTCCGAGGCAGTGGAAAGGACTGTTCCTGCCTTGTCCGAAGCAGTGGAAAGGACTGTCCATGGCTTTTCCGAAGCACTGGCGCCTGCCACGCAGGTCGTCACTGCTGCCATGCAGTCACTTGCTGGCCTCGTCCACACGCAAATTGAGGCCACGCGAACACTCTCTGCTGCCACCCTAGCTGCATCAGGCAGGATCACCCCAGGCCCTTGCAGCACCACAGCAGGCCATGAATCTGTGGAGCAGTCGATTGTGGCGTATGATCCTGTGCGGCCCCGTCAGAGTGCTAGTGTTTCAGCCGACCACGGTGCAGGTGTCCTCTCTCTGCATGTGAGCAGTCCTGATGCCACCGCTGGCACGTCAGCAGAGCAGCTGCCACCACCTGCGCGGCAGACTGCTAGCAGACATGCCCAGTTGGAGCAGCCTGCTTGCGGGACCTCCAAGCCCAGAGGTCGTCCAGGCCGTCCCTCAGGGGCATCAGCGCTTCCAGACACTCAGCAGGCGTCCCCCAGCCTTGACGCAGCCACTGGGGTCCAATTACGGAGGAGCTGCAGGGAGGGAAGGGGCCGACCTCGTAAGAGGAGTCGGTCTCCATCAAGGGGTCACCAGTAGAGGGAGGTGCTAAGACATCTCTTTTTCTGGATTTAAGGCCGTCCACACCTGCTGTGTTTGTTTGTTATGGTTTGGTTAGTTTCGCTGGGTTGCCAGACAGTTATCTGTTAGTTTGTTAGTTATGATTTCTGTTACCATTACGTTGTCATGCTGGAAGGAAGCACTTGTTTGAAAATAAAGAAAACTTTTTATTTACAATCGAGCTGTACACTATTTACAATCATCGAGGCCTTCACAGGCTTACAGCGAACCGGAGGGCGCTGTTCGAATCACAGCCACCATTCCGTCCGAGGGGCCTAGAACCAAGTCCTTATGAGCCTCTGACGAACGGCCCTTCCAGTTTCTGGAGCCCTCCCATCTTCCTCCTCCTCCTCCTGATCCTCCTTGCCCGCATGCTCCTCCTCCTCCTCCTCCTCTGTAAAGTCCGCACCTCAATAATACACGGACTTCGGGAGAACAGTTTAACAGGTACTTTACTGAACAAGAGGCAGCTTGAAACTGAAACTACAGAAGCCTGCTAGGGCCTTTTAGACAGGGGTGGTCACTGCCGGTACTGCAGTCTAAGACCAGTTATTCCCTTAAAGGTACATACACAACAATTCCTCCCTTTTTAGATAAACAGTACATAACATTCATTTAACAACTAAATAATAACTAATTACAATTACAATTACAATTTTCTCAGTAATATATACATCAACTGAAATAGTCATTTATAAGTTCAGTCTTTGAGGAGGCTTCCTGATCCGGACTGGATAGCGCCTTTCTCGAGTATCCTGTTCTGGCGGTGGAGTCAATTCTGGCTCATTGTCATTGGTTGGTTCGTCAGCTTCCAATACCCCTGCTTCTGAGGTAGACGCAATCTGTACTTCGGGCTCATTACCGGGTGCACATGCTTGTGGTACAGGTTTGGCTTGTTCCTGTGACTCTAGAATCTGGTCAGCATGGCGTCTCACGATGCTCTCTCCAACGTCCACTGTGTACATTAGTGGTCCCTGCTGTGTGCATATCGTGCCTGGCTGCCATTTTTCTGTTCGGTAGTCGCGGGCCAAGACTGGTTGCCCTATCTTGAAGCTCCTGGTTGGCTTCTCATTTATGTGCTGGAACTGCTTATCCTCAACATCTCGTCTTATGTTTGGTTTGAGCAAATCCAAGCGACATCTTAGTCTCCGGTTGAAAAACAGTACGGCTGGAGTTTGGTTGGTTACTGCATGTGTGTTGCAGTGGTATGTCGTCATTATACATTGCCTTTATGGCCTTTTTAAAGGTCTGAACAAACCTCTCAGCCAATCCATTTGTGGCTGGATGATATGGGGCAGATGTGTAATGTTTCACCCCATTATTCTTCAGGAACCTCCGGAAATCCTCAGACACAAACTGTGGGCCATTGTCGGAACAGATCTGTTCTGGCAACCCATTCCTGGCGAAGATGGTCCTTAGGATTGCAATAGTTTTCTCCGTGGTGGTGGAGGACATTTTAATGACCTCTGGCCATTTCGAATGGGCGTCCACAGCGATTAGAAACATTGAGTCCATAAATGGACCAGCGAAATCAATGTGTACCCGTTGCCATGGAGATGAGGGCCACTCCCATGGATGTAGCGGGGCCTGTGGTGGAGCGTTTTGGACCTTCTGGCATCCTGTGCATCTCTTGGTCATATCCTCAATTTCTTTATCGATTCCCGGCCACCACACAAACGCCCTGGCTAGGCTCTTCATTTTTACCCCTCCCAGATGACCCTCGTGAAGCTCATTGAGTACTCTATCTCTCAACTTGGGTGGAATTACCACTCGGGATCCACACATCAAGGTTCCCCGGCACACTGACAGCTGTTCCCTCCTTGGCGAGAATGCTGGCAACAGTGAGTCGCCATATGCTGGCCATCCCTTCACCGTCAAATCATAGACCCGAGAGTGTGTCGGGTCATTTCGGGTTTCCTTCTCAATACTTGCGTTTGTAACAGGCAAACATTCGACTATGGTCGCATGGAATATCTCCACAGGGTCCACTGCAGGTGCTTCTTCCGCCGTAGGCAACGGTAGGCGCGACAGCCCATCAGCGTTTCCATGTTGTTTCGTACCTTTGTACTCTATGTCATACTGATGTGCCCCTAGAAAAAGTGAACATCTTTGCAGCCGTTGCGCCGTCATCACCGGAACGCCCTTCTTTGGGTTAAAAATTGAGACCAGGGGTTGATGATCAGTCAGTAGGGTGAATTTCTGCCCGTACAGATAGTGATTGAACTTCTTCACCCCCCACAGTAGGCTGAGGGCCTCCCTGTCAATCTGGGCATAGTTACGCTCGGCTGAGGTTAGCGAGCGCGATGCAAAGGCTATTGGCCTCTCTGAACCGTCACGGAATTTGTGTGACAGCACCGCTCCAATGCCGTAAGGTGATGCATCACATGCCAACCGAATCGGTAGTGTTGGGTTGTAGTGGGCCAATACTTCTTCTGAAGTGATTTGGCATTTACATTCCTGAAAGGCACGCTTACACTCATCACTCCATTTCCATGTTACACCAGTTTGAAGGAGGGCGTTCAGTGGGTGCAGAATTGTAGATAAATTCGGCAAGAACTTATGGTAGTAGTTCACCAACCCGAGGAACGACCTCAGTTGCGACACATTTTCTGGTGCTGGAGCCTTGACTACAGCCTCAATCTTGTCCGGCGACTTATGCAACCCTTCCTCATCAATCATGTGGCCACAATACGAGATTTGTCTCCTGAAGAACTCGCATTTGGGACGGTTGGCTCGTAGCCCATATTCCTGCAATCTCGTGAGCACCTGTTCCAGGTTGGCAAGATGTTCATTGTCATTTTCGCCCGTAACCAGGATGTCGTCCAAACAACACTGGGTCCTCGGGATCCCTTGCAAGACTTGTTCCATTGCCCTCTGCCACATAGCCGGGGCCGATGCTACCCCAAATACCAGTCGATTGTACTGGTAAAGGCCTTTGTGAGTGTTTATCGTGAGGTATTTCCGAGATGCTTCTTCCACCTCCATTTGTAGATACGCTTGAGCCAGGTCAATCTTTGTAAAACGTTTCCCTCCAGATAGTGAGGTGAAAATATCTTCTATCCGCGGAAGCGGATACTGTACTGTGTGCAGGACTGGGTTCACAGTCACCTTGAAGTCCCCACAGATGCGAACCTTCCTTGGCTCCCCAGGCGTGCTGCTCAATGCTTTCTTCATTACAGGAACGATGGGTGTGGCCCACTCACTCCAGTCCACCTTAGACAGCACCCCCGAATGCTCCAGACTCTCCAGTTCAGCTTCCACAGCTGGGCGTATCGTGTATGGCACCGGTCTGGCCTTGAAAAATTTTGGGGTTGCGTTATCCTCAATCTTTATGGTTGCCTTTACTCCTTTTAGAGTCCCAAGTCCTTGTTGGAACACCTCTTCCGCGTCAGATATAATTTGTGACAGACGTCCAGGTGCGACGTCATCATCTTTTTTGTCAGTCACAGTTAGTGCCAGAATGGAATGCCAATCCAATTGTAGTCTTCGGATCCATTCACGTCCCAATAATGGTGGTCCTCCATCTCGTAGTATATACATGTATAGTTTCTGTGTTTCCTTTCCGTTATATTCAACTGGCACCCTTATTTTTCCTCTGGGGTAGACCTTTTGCCCCGTGTATGTCTTCAATACAATGGACGTGTCCTTTAAGGGTATGTGTGAGAATAGCCGCTCATAGTCTCGTTGATTCATGACAGTTAGGGCTGATCCTGTGTCCAATTCCATCTTCACTGGGGACCCTGCTATCATGAGGGTGACCCAAATGGTTCGGTGATCTTCTTTTGCGATCACGTTGTGTAACTTTAAACAACTTAGTCGCCTGCTCCCGGAGTCCTTATCACTCTCCTGATCTTCTGAACTACTATCTGTCAGTTTCTTTACTTTCCTGTACTGTTCCTTAGTAGTTCTTGTCGTGTTGGTCTTCTTTCCCGACCTGCAGACTCTTGCTATATGTCCCATTTTCCCGCATTGCCTGCATATTTTGTCTTTAAACCAGCAGTCCTTCTGCTCATGGGTTGTTCTGCCGCAGCGATAGCACTTTTCGGCTCCATACGCCATTTCGTTAGCGCTGTATTCTTGTGGTTTCTGTTGTATTTCCGCAGCTCCCCGTGCTGCTGCTTCGTAGGATACTGCCACGCTGAAAGCCTGTTCTAGCGTCAGGTCCTTTTTTGAAAGTAGTCGTTTCTGGGTTCCTTCACTCTGGAGCCCGCAGACAAACTTATCCCGTAAGATGTCTGCCAGTCCTGCTCCGAACTGGCAGTGCTTCGATAACTTGCGTAGTTCCGTAAGATAGTCAGCATTGCTCTCATCTTTGTGCTGGTTTCTTTTATGGAACTCGAATCTTTCTGCTATCAGCAGTGGTGTAGGGCTTAGGTGTTCCTGTAAGATATGAACAATCTCCTCAAAACTTTTCTCCATTGGTTTAGCTGGGGTAATTAAATTCCGCAATAGGCCGTACGTACTCGTACCCATCAGATTTAATAATACCGATGCCCTCTTTCCATCAGCCACCTCATTTGCCTTGCAGTACACTTCAATTCTTTCCACATACGTGGTCCAGTCTTCTACCTCGTTGTCAAAAGCAGTGACACTGCCACTTTTCGGCATCTTCGGCAATTTAAAATGGCGCCTCCTGCGCTTTTGCTTCCTCCCCAATGGAATAAAATGGCGCCTCCCGCGCTTTTGCTTCTTCCCCAACGGGATAAAATGGCGCCTCCCGTGCTTTTGCTTTTTCCCCTTACTGCCACACTGCTCCTAGCGTTCTACGGGGTAATGGCAGCGACCTGCAGCTTCGACGCGTCTCGCTTTCCTTCCCCCCTGTTTAGTTTCTCTCCGCTGTCCTGTTCTCGAGCACCGACCGCGCCCTGTGCGCTCCACCCTCTCTCTCTTGTTTTCTTTTCCCGGCGACGCTGCGCGGCCCGATTTGTAGAGCCGCTCGATCGAGCTTGAGCCCGCCGCAGTCCGGAAGGGTCAGCGCGCTACCTGCTACCAGCACGATTTGCTGGAACCACAGTCTCTCCCACAATTCTCCAAACACCGATGGATTCTTTGGGCGGTTGCCCTCGGTCGACGCCCATTGGTCAGACTACAACCTTCCAGGACCTTCCTTTCAGGCGAGATCCCCGTGAGATGATGCCACACTGCAGGTGAGTTCGAACTTACTCGTCGCCACTGTAAAGTCCACGCCTCAATAATACACGGGCTTCGGGAGAACAGTTTAACAGGTACTTTACTGAACAAGAGGCAGCTTGAAACTGAAACTACAGAAGCCTGCTAGGGCCTTTTATACAGGGGTGGCCACTGCCGGTACTGCAGTCTAAGACCAGTTATTCCCTTAAAGGTACATACACAACATCCTCTTCCTCGTCCGCCTGCTCTGCTGGACCTTGAGGGTCGGCTGGCATTGGCTGGGTGTGTCGAATGGCCAGGTTGTGGAGCATGCAGCAGGCAACAACGATGCACACCACATGCTCCGGCGAGTACTGTAGGGCGCCCCCCGAATGGTCTAGACAACAGAAACGCTGCTTCAGCACATCAATTGTGTGCTCCACAATGTTCCTGGTGGCCTGATGGCTGTTATTGTAATGCTCTTCTGCCAAGGTGCTGGGCAAACGGAGTGGGGTCATGAGCCATGGGCAGAGAGGCTAGCCCTTGTCGCCCAGAAGCCAGCCTCGTGGGTGAGCTGGGGCCTCAAAAAGGTCAGCCACTGAGGTCTGCCGCAGGATGAACGCGGCATGGCTGCTGCCAGGGAATTGTGCGTTCACCGCCATGATCATCTGCCGGTGATCACAGACCAGCTGCACATTAAGGGAGTGGAACCCCTTTCGGTTACGGAACTCCTCCGGATTCTGTAATGGCGTCCGCAAAGCCACATGTGTGCAATCAATGGCCCCCTGCACCATGGGGAAGTCCACAATAGCCGCGAAGCCCTGTGCACGCTCCCCCTGCTTCTCCAGGGTCACAGGGAAGGTGATTAATTCGCGCCTCCTTTTGTAGAGGCCAGCTGTCACTTGCCGGATGCAGCAATGCACCGCAAATTGAGAGATATTTGATATGTCCCCAGCTGCTGCCTGAAATGACCCGCTCGCGTAAAAGTTGAGCGCAACAGTGACTTTCACGGCCACCGACAGAGAGGTCCTGCACCGTATCTGCGGCTGCAGATCCCCAGCAAGCAGGTGGCACAGCTCAGTGACAACATCCTTACCAAATCTGAGCCTTCGCAGACACTGCTCCTCCGACATGGTAAGGTAGGAGACCTGCTGCCTGAAAACCTTGGCAGCGTATGGTCGGATTTAGCGACGTCAAATGGCCCTCCTCCTTCTGGCCAATCCCGGCCCTCTCTCCCTCCGTCTCTGTGCCCTTGCCAGTTGTTCAGCCAGGATGATGTTCCCCTCCAAAGCAGCTCCCATTATTCTGGCCGACGAGTAAGACGCAGTCAGCTTTCTGGATCCAACTGTTCTGGACAGGGCTGAAGGTCCCAAGGCTCCTCTGGCTCAATAAGAACAAGTCTGTGTAACTGAAGGTCTGCAACTCTCTCCAGCAGCGAGCAGTATGGCCAGCCCAAATGGCTGCCGCTTTTATACTAGTGCTGTCCCCTTTAAAGAGCGCCCCCCGAGTCCGAGAAGGACCTGGTAACGTTCCATCCAACTGTCACTAATAGCGCCAGGCGGAATGGAGGGGGGCGCCACTGAATTTCCGGTACGGGGCGCCAAAAAGGCGTTGCACAATGAAAGGACGTCATTATCTGGCTGCACCCGCTCACAGGCGCAAAGACTTAGCACCGGCGCTAACAGGCTACTCAATATGGCAGGATGCGCTAGGATCACTGCGCATGTCCGAAAATTGGGTAACACCCCAAATCTCGGGCTCTTTAGGCGCTAATCGCTGGCGCAACCAACTGAATTTCTAGGCCAAGAAGTTTTACTGCAATTCTATAGGGCCCTGGTGAGACCACACCTGGAGTACTGTGTACAGTATTGATCTCTTTACGTAAGGAAGGATATACTTGCCTTAGAGGGAGTAGAGATTGAGTAGATTAGGCCTATATTCCCTAGAGTTTAGAAGAATGAGAGGTGATCTCATTGAAATGTATAAAATTCTTAAGGGGCTTGACAGGGTAGATGCTAGGAGGATGTTTTCCCTGGCTGGGGAGTCTAGAACTAGAGGTCATAGTCTCAGAATTAGGGTTTGGCCATTTAGGACTGTGATGAGGTGAAATTTCTTCACTCAACGGGTTGTGAATCTTTGGAATTCTACACTCCAGAAGGCTGTGGGTGCTCAGTCATTGAGTATGTTCAAGACAGAGGGGGGAATTTTGCCAGCCCTGGGGAGGCGGGTATGGAGGCGGGACTGCCAGAAAAATGGCAGAAACTGGGAGTGGGTACTGAACCCGCTCCCAACCCATCTCCGTGCCATCTTCCTGGGAGGCGGGTCCCCCCGACTCGTGCAGGGACCCGTCTCCTCGAGGCGGGAAGGGGATTACAGCCAATTAACTGCCTGTTAACAGGTAGTTAACAGGCAGTTAAGAGGCTTATCCCCATTTTGCCCCTGCAAGTGCGGGCTTCCCGACGGCTGCGAACCTCACCAGAGTCAGTGAGGCGAGCAGTGCGTCTGCGGGGGTGAGAGGGATCAAAAAGTCCGCTGTGGAGGTGAGTGATGGGTGCAAGTGTGGAGAGGTAAGTATGAGAGATGAGTGTAAAGTGTTAGATAAAGTTTACTTATCTTTGCTTCTTCCTGCAGGCTTCAACCCTTGGGGATCCGGAGGTGCCTCATCTCAACGGCAGAGATGACAGAATGGTTGCTGCATTCTCAGATGCAGCAGCCATCTGATTTCTGATCAGGAAAGAGGTTTGGTGAGCCTTCAGTACAAGGGCTTACCTTAGAACAGAGATTGTCAGTGTTTGACAGATTCTCAAAGATAGCTGGTGACAGAATTACAAATATCTCTGACACATACGTAGCCTGGCAAAATGGAGCAGCACAGGACACAGAACTTTCTTTTTTCTGGGTTTTTTTATTCTGAATTGATAACTTGGGTTATAGGCTTAGGATGTAGTTGTAAATACATAAAACCACATTTAATTGTATAAAATACGGAAAAGATGGAAATACGGCAAATACAAGAAAACACAGTCGATAAAATACGGCAGTGGCTTGCTGTAGAACAGAACACGAGGCAAACCACAGGTGCAGTTAGTTAGTTAGCTAACACTCATTATACAAAACAAAACCAATAGTACAATACATTCTTATGTCCCGTTATCACTTGTTACATCTTACAAGAAAACACAGAATATTAAACTCATTCGCAACGTAGCCCCCAAGGACTCAACAACAATTTTAGCAAGTGTTAACACCAGCACATGGTGGGACAATCTGCAAGCATCCCCGTGGTATCGAGTGATTTGGGAAACAATATCACTTTAAAACTATGTCTGGGTTACATTTAATACTGTTTTAGTTGTACTTTACACAGAATAAGTTCATTTCAAAAGTCATATTCACCCCAGCTCCCTCAAGAAATCTCTCACGCTGGATGTAGAAAATGGAGGCTGTGAAGAAAGGGGAGGTTCCTTTGGCATCACATGGTCCTACCCATAATCCTTTTCTCCTTGTTCAAATTACTAAAGGGGAAAATGAACCGCGCCATCTAGTGGACTTAAATATTCACTGCATTTTCCCCACTTGGCTACATTCTCCCCTGCTTTAAAGTCAACGTCCTCGGTGACTTAGCACCAGTTTTTCACTTCTTTTACAGCTTCTCGAAAAAATGCAGCACCCAGACAAGATAAAACATGAGAGAACACCTCAGGACTGAGTGAGACTGCATTACAGGCTGACTGAGGCAAATGGTATGGGTTAGGGTTTACCCCAGCATTGGCTCTTTTAGTTCTGCGAGGAGCCGGAATGGGTACCTCAACCTCAGTCCCACACTCAGAAGGATCTGAATGCTCTGGCTCAGAAACAGCCTCTGATTCCTGTACCTCTTGGCTCTTGGGCGTTGCCAACAGGATCATTGTTTACTTTTTCCTCCTGAGTTAACTCTGGATAGGTGACTTCCTCTACCACAACAAACTCAGTATCAGAGGGCTCTGGCAACGATTCTGTCAAAAGAGTGACAGGGGGTACGGTGACAGGGGACTTGGTTCTCATCCGCCTAGGCTCAGGGACAGGGGTAACACATGGCCTAAGATTAACTCTATGGACCCTTTTTAAAGGACCGCCCTCTAAAGGCTCAACTGCATGTGTAGTGCCCTGTACCTCCACCACTCTGTACACAGTAGGACCCCAAGCATCCTGAATTTTGTTCCTACCCAAAGGCCTGTGTCGTAAGTATACCAGCTGACCCACCTCAATGGTTGGACAGTACACTTTGTCTTTGTTAAGTTCAATTCTTTGAGCTGATTTCTTTTCAGTGTACTCTCTTGCCCTTGCATGTGCCTCATTCAAACGCTCTTGGTGGACAACCAACCACTCATGTTTCTTGTCTAACACTTGCTCCTGACCTAATAAAGCATCTACAGGAAGGTGTGGATGAACCCCGAAAAGCAGATAGTACGGTGAGTAGCCAGTCGTAGCATGTGGTGTTACATTGTAGGCATACACCAACTCAGATAAGTGCTCAGGCCAGCGGCATTTCTTTTCTGGAGGCAGTGTACGCAAAAGATCATGTAAAGATCTGTTGAATCTCTCACATTGAGCATTTCCTTCCGGGTGGTGTGGGGTAGTGTGGGTTTTCTTTACACCATAAAGCTTACACAGCTCGGCAATGATTTCACTCTCAAAATTTCGACCTCTGTCTGAATGCAATCTTTCTGGGACCCCATACTTCATGAACCACTCTTTGAGAAGAACTTTTGCCGTGGTATCAGCCTTTTGGTCCCGAGTAGGGAAGGCTTGTGTGAATTTAGTGAAAACATCTGTCACCACTAACACATTCTCACGACCATCAGAGGCCGGTTCCAGCATGGTGAAATCTACAGCAACTACTTCAAGGGGCCGGGAGGCTAGAAATGATTTCATAGGGGCATGTATCTTGGGGTGGGGCATTTTTGTCAAAACACACCTCTCGCATTTCTTGACCCACTGTTCCACATCCTCATACATCCCAACCCAAAAACATCCCTGTCTCAAAAGGTTCTGTGTGCGCTCTATTCCCTGATGGCCCATACGATCATGCACACCTTCAAGCACGACTTCTTTCAAACAAGAGGGCAGTAGTAGCTGGTGACATTCACCAACATGGACATCCTCGATTACACGGTACAACAAGCCATCTTGCTCACAAATACGGTGCCACTGCTTTAACGTGGATAATACTAGCTTGGATAACTGCGACCTCTCCTTGTAAGTTGGCTTTCGCTGCTCACCCCAAAACTTCCTAAACACGCTGAGGGTGGGGTCTGTGTCCTGAAACTTACGTAGTTCCTCTTTAGAGTAACCGGGAAGTGTTGGTGTGTTACCCTGCGACTCACTACGCTCAGTACTTTCTTCTGCGTCCGAAACACTGACTTTACAGCACTTGACTCCTGCTGTCACTAAGTCTGGTCCTAGAGCTGTTCCCTTGTGAATGACATTACATATGGCCACACAATCATCATAGTCTGCATCCCCACTGTCTGACTCGGGCTCCCCTGCTAACGACTGCCTAGAGAGGGCATCTGCTGCTGCATTACAGCGGCCTGGGCGGTACTTGACGTCAAAGTCAAAAACAGCTAACTGAGCCACCCATCTTTGCTCAACAGCACCTAACTTAGCTGTAGAAAGGTGACACAGGGGGTTGTTATCTGTTATGACAGTGAACTTGGAACCTAGAAGGTAACCTCGAAATTTCTCTGAAACAGCCCATTTGAGGGCGAGGAGTTCTAGTTTCATACTGCTGTAGTTTCTGTCATTTCTTTCAGCATTACGGAGCCTCCTACTGGCATATGCTATCACTCTCTTCCTATCTCCCTGCTGCTGGTGGAGGATGGCACCTAATCCTAGGTTACTGGCATCCGTCTCTACAATGAAAGGCTGAGTGAAATCTGCGTAACCTAACACTGGAGCACTGATCAGCTTTTCTTTCAACTGTTCGAAAGCAGCTTGGCACTCAGCTGTCCATGAACCTTCAAACAACCGTTTTGCTTTTGCTGGGCTGTCTTCCCTAAGGCATGCATTGACTACGTCATGGAGAGGGCCAGCTCGTTTAGAAAAATCCTCAATGAACCTCCTGTAATAACTACAGAAGCCAAGAAATGACCTCAGATCTTTGACTGTACTGGGGACCTGCCACTTCTTTACGGCGGCAATTTTCTCTGGATCTGTCCCTATACCCTCCCCTGAAATTTGATGCCCAAGGAACCTGACTTCCTGCTGCAGGAAGTGACACTTTTCAAGCTTTACTTTCAAGCCTGTCTCTTTCAGTCGTCTTAGAGCTGTCTCAAGCCTCTCTAAATGGTCCGGGAAGGTCTGAGAGAACACAAGGATGTCATCTAAATACACCAATAGGATGTGGAACACTAAGTCGCTCATAGTCGCTTGCATAAGTCGTTGAAAAGTCGCAGGTCCATTACAGACACCAAAAGGCATTCTGAGGTACTCAAAAAGGCCAAAAGGAGTTGTAAAAGCAGTCTTAGGCCTGTCACTTTCACGAACAGCAACCTGGTGGTACCCACTTGCAAGATCAATGGTCGAGAAGAACTTTGCACCATGAAGGGCATCAAAACTCTCGTCAATGCAGGGCAAAGGAAATGCGTCACGTCTGGTTTTTGAGTTTAGTTTCCTAAAGTCAACACATAGTCGTATGTCTCCATCAGTCTTACGAACTACCACTATGGGTGAAGCGTATGAACTATTGCTCTCCTGGATGACACGCTTTCTTAGAAGCTTAGTGATGTGGTCCCTCACCTCTTCGTACAGTGTAGGTGGGACACGACGGTATGGCTCTGTAACTGGTACGTCATCTACCAAGTTAATCTCATGCTCAACTTTATCAGTGTAGCCTAGGTCCTCATCCTTAAAAGCAAATACTTCCGAATACCTGGCTAAAAGTGCACCTAACTCTGCTTGTTGGCCCTGTGTGCCACCTATGTGTAGTTTGTCCAAAAGCAACTGAATGTCTTGGTCTGTCATCTGTCCTTCTTTTCTGCCAACAGTTACTTCCTCTGTGTCAGCGGAGATGCGTTGAAATCGCACCTCACAGGAGTCCTTGTCTACACACTCTGCCTGGTCCTGGGGCTTAACCACACATCCTCCTCAGAGAAATTTACCACCTGCACTGGAAATAAATGTCCCTTTGATTCAACTAGAGTGGGGACAACTACCAGGCCACCGGGCAATGGTGTGTTACCTGGCTCCAACAGCATTTTAGTGCTGTCACCTGACTGAGTTTTAAGTCCCTTTACATAGACTGTAGCTATGGAAGACGCAGGCACATGTACAGAACCCCTACCAGCTACACGGACAGAAGATGACTTTGGAGTGATGTTACACTGTTGTACTTGCTGAAATGCTTCCCTCCAATCTGAATCTAACTTTCCCCCTAGAGTAGTGTCAAACTCAGCATGAACTAGTTGTCTGCATCGGCTGATGATGTTCATACCAATAAGACCTGGTGCTGCAGGCTGTGACTGCTGATGCTCTTTGACTACCAGGAAACCACACTCGGGTAAGGTTATGCCCATAGTTTCAACGTCTAACTCAAGGTAGCCCAAGTAGGGAATGTCCAACCCGTTGGCGGCAGTGATCTTAAGCCACCCGGTTGTAGACAACATATCCTCATCCCTCCCAAGTAGGTGCTCTCTGAAAAAACCTTCAGTAATAGTGCTGACTTGGCTCCCGGTATCCAGTAAACAGTTAGCAGTAACCCCCCCAATCTTGAGATCTACTACTGGACATTTACCTGTTGCACGGTCAAGAAATCTGTCACGAATACAAGTACTGTTCTGAGAGCCTGCAGGTTTTCCTCGCATTGCCCGGCTCATGGCAATCGAGGGAGCTAGTTTTCCTGCACTCCAGCCGGTATCGGTGGATGTGTTTGCTACCTTGTGCTTCTGAGGACACTGTTTGGCAATGTGTCCCGCCCCGTTACACTTAAAGCAAATAGGCTGACCTTCGTCAGTGAACTTTGGCTTGGCTCTAGGTTTCCCAACCTTGTCATTACCCGTGTTTTCCTTCTGTAGAGCAAGACCCCGTACTGCCTCTGTTAGTTTCCCAATAGCTTTAACCTGCTCCGCCACCACTTTAAGAACATCCTGTAAAGTGACAGTCTGGCTGCCTGGTACCCCAATGGCAGAACACTGAAGATCCCTCCCCGTACTGTCACACACTACATTCTTGCTCTTTGCAACTTTAGTGCTACAGGGCTGGTCTTCTAAGGACCATAAGACAGCTTCCTCACGTACATCAAACAGGGTAGACTGGGGGTTGCCTCGTACAAACTTGCGCAACTCTCTCCGGAGTGAGGGATCTCCAACACCATCAACAAATCTGTTTCTGACAACCCGTTTTGTGTTCGGCACAGCATCTGGTGATTGCTTTACTACAGCTCTAATAATCTGAGAGAGTGCATGTGAGTATTCTTGGAAATCTTCACCCTCTTCTTGCTTGCGTCCATAGAAAGTTTCTAACAGCTGAGACTCACTGCGTTTTTCGGTGAAAGCCCCCCTTAGGTAACTGAACAGGTCACTGGGCTGCTTAGACTCTCCACCCAACCGTAACCTAATTTCCTGTAGGGCTGCCCCCCTCAACAAAGATCGAATGAAATCTACCTGCTCTGCAGGAGTCTGATCTCTAGCTCGTAGTACACTTTCAACCTCTTCAATGAACTCATCAACTGAACGACTATCTTTAGATACCTCACCACTGAATGGTTGGATCTGACGCTCTCTAGGTACATACACATATGACTTGGTTGCCCCATTACCTAGAGTGGCAATAATTGCCATTGCTTGGTCATGGTTTTTTTTCAACTCGGAAATCTGTGACTTGAGTTCATCTATCCGTTTGCCCTCACCCACACTAGAGGTATTGTCCTCAACATCCGAAGTGTGAGCTCCAACCTACTCATCAGGAGACTCTAACATTTTGACTCAGTTCACAAGTCCCTGACAGCCACTGAATGGGATGGCAGCTGCGACGATTCTTCTCCAATGGTGTCCCTCCTCGGTGCCTTGATGGGTCCTCTCCCAGATTGGTCCTGGCGCCCTCTGGATCCCGTCTGTCTGGTCTGGTCCTCCTTAGCAACCCCAGGCAGCACTCTCCGTCCGTCTCCAGGTCCACTTGGCACCACACCGCTCTTCCCCCACTGCCGTATTTTATGTATTTTTTCTTTACCGAGCCTGAGAAACTCCAAGCTAACAGACCCCACTCCTGGTACCAAAATGTGTAGCCTGGCGAAATGGAGCAGCACAGGACACAGAACTTTCTTTTTTCTGGGGTTTTTTATTCTGAATTGATAACTTGGGTTATAAGCTTAGGATGTAGTTGTAAATACATAAAACCACATTTAATTGTATAAAATACGGAAAAGACGGAAATACGGCAAATACAAGAAAACACAGTCGATAAAATACGGCAGTGGCTTGCTGTAGAACAGAACATGAGGCAAACCACAGGTGCAGTTAGTTAGTTAGCTAGCTAACACTCATTATACAAAACAAAACCAATAGTACAATACATTCTTATGTCCCGTTACCACTTGTCACATCTTACAAGAAAACACAGAATATTAAACTCATTCGCAACGTAGCCCCCAAGGACTCAACAACAATTTTAGCAAGTGTTAACACCAGCACATGGTGGGACAATCTGCAAGCATCCCCGTGGTATCGAGTGATTTGGGAAACAATATCACTTTAAAACTATGTCTGGGTTACATTTAATACTGTTTTAGTTGTACTTTACACAGAATAAGTTCATTTCAAAAGTCATATTCACCCCAGCTCCCTCAAGAAATCTCTCACGCTGGATGTAGAAAATGGAGGCTGTGAAGAAAGGGGAGGTTCCTTTGGCATCACATGGTCCTACCCATAATCCTTTTCTCCTTGTTCAAATTACTAAAGGGGAAAATGAACCGCGCCATCTAGTGGACTTAAATATTCACTGCATTTTCCCCACTTGGCTACACATATATGCTGACATTATTTAATCAATTACTGAACTATGAGAAGACTGAGTATGGTGATTGTCAAGATTTTGACTTTGCCGTGACTAAATCATATGCCTTTCTCTTGTCTTCCAGGGCCTTCACATGTACAGCCAGTGTCGCTGGACACCCATGAGGATGATTCTTCAGAGGGCCTCATTCCTTCCGAACGTGCAGTGTCACAGGACGTACAGCCATGCACCAGCACAGATACTCGCACTTCGGTAGGACCACTTGGACAGTTAGTTGGGTTTTCACCTGGTGATTCACATTTCACAAGTGACCATGAGCAGGCACTGGTGGCAGGGACAGCTGTGGAGAGTCCGTGTTGGGGGGGGCACGATCCTCTTCATGCACTGCTCAGCTGGACACAGATGCTGAACCCCAGGGGCTATTGTTGAGAAGGAGAATGCTGGCGGTGCATCAGCAACTTAGCCAGGTGCTGACATGTGCCATGCACATTCTCTACAATAAGGGAGAGGATGGCGGAGTCCAACTCGATTGCTAGTGGATTGGTGGTGCAGGGAATTGCGAGAATGTCTGCCATTGAGAGATAGTTCGCCTCCAGGAAGCTTCAAGCATGGCTCTCAAATGAGTCCATGCAGGCCATGACCACGGCTGTATAGAGATGTCTCCTGCCTTAAACAGGATAACAGAAACTGTATCTGTGACCTTCCAACAATTCACTGATCTCCAATAAGCTGATCTGCAGCAGAGTGGTAGGAGTGATGTGGTGTTGGCCCAGGAGAGGGATGATGGCGAAAGGGGACTTGGAAGTGGGAACTCCACTCAAAGCGCACCTACTTCTCACCCTTTGCCACCACCTCAGCCATCACCTCAGCCAATACCCAATGTCCTGCCTCGTCTCCCAATGGCTGAGTCTGCCCCTGTGCAGCTGGTGCATTCTTTGGCAGGGACTTCAGAGATTCTAAACCTAAAGGTTGTAGGCCAAAAGCATCTGAGCAGCCAGGGCAGGGATCTGAGCAGCCTGTCGCTACCTCTGCTGAAACCACACGGAATGCACCATGAGGAAGCGGTAGGAAGCGTAGATTCAAGAAATTGTAATTCATCAAAGTTATGCACATGGGTGTTTGACAAAATGTTATGTTAAGTTTCCTTTTATTATTAAGCCACGTAACATTTATTGATCAGCACCACTTCCACGTCTTGCCCATTATTGTGTCCCGAGTGCCAACTCGCCCTTTCACTTGTTTCATGATGAATGTCAATAAATGACTGGGCCCATTGGGCGGATGTGCAATGGGTGGATGAGTGGTTAAAGGATTGTTTAGTGCAAAGGGAGGGGCGGGGTGGGGGTGGTCCTGGTGGCAGGAGTGGACCGCAGGATTTCATTTCTTATGTTTTACACCAGGTGAACCTTTGCAATATTAGGGCATTCAGCAATGTAAGCGGCTGGTCTGGCAATGGGTGCCCCATCTTCATCTTCCTCCTCCTGATCCTCCTCTATGTTCTCCTCATCTGAAGATGAATGATGAGCCCCATCATCCTCCACTGGAAATCCTCTCTCCTGGGCAATGTTGTGCAGGACACAGCACGCCACGATCATTCTGGAGACCCTCGCTGGCGAGTACCGATGGTTGCTTCCAGACCTATCTCGGCACCTGAAGTGCACCTTCAACATTCCAATGGCTTGATCTATGACACACCTGGTGGTCATGTGGTTCTCGTTGTAGCGCTCCTGCGCCTCATTGGTGTGGTTCCTCACAGGTGTCATGAGTCAAGTTTAAAGGGGTATCCCTTGTCTCCTACGAGCCAGCCCTTAAGTCTGCTTCCTGGAACGAAATGGTCTGTGCATCCCTCTCCTGTGCACCTCCCCGCCCCTGTGCACCTCCCCTCCCCTGTGCACCTCCTCTCCCCTGTGCACTGCACCTCTCCCCTGCACACCTCCTCTCCCCTGTGCACCTCTCCCCTGTGCACCTCCTCTCTCCTGTCAACCTCTTTCCTTTGAACCTCTCTCCTGTGCACCTCCCCTCCCCTGTGCACCTCTCTCCTGTGCACCTCCCCTTGTCTGTGCACCTCCCCTCCCCTGTGCACCTCTCTCCTGTGCACCTCCCCTCCCCTGTGCACCTCCCCTTGTCTGTGCACCTCCTTTCTCCTGTGCACCTCTCTCCTGTGCACCTCCCCTTGTCTGTGCACCTCCCCTCCCCTGTGCACCTCTCTCCTGTGCACCTCCCCTCCCCTGTGCACCTCCCCTTGTCTGTGCACCTCCTCTCTCCTGTGCACCTCTCTCCTGTGCACCTCCCCTCCCCTGTGCACCTCTCTCCTGTGCACCTCCCTCCCCTGTGCACCTCTCTCCTGTGTACCTTCTCTCTCCTGTGCATTTCTCTCCTGTGCACTTTCCCTTCCCTGTGCAATTCTCTCCTGTGCAACCCTCCCCTGTACACCTCCCTCCCCTGTGCACCTCTCTCCTGTGTACCTTGTCTCTCCTGTGTATCTCTCTCCTGTGCACCTCCTCTCTTCTTTTTCTAATGAATTGTGTAATAGTGCCTCTGCTATTTCTTCCTTAGATTCTTCTAAAATGCGCTGATGTAATTCATCTGGACCAGGGGATTTTATCTTCTTTTAGTTTGATCAGTTTATTTAATATTTCTCCATTTTTTATTTTAAATACAATTATATCATTTCTAATCTCAACTTCAATGTCATGCCCGTCTCCCTGGTAAATACTGAAGCAAAATAATTATTTAATATTTCTACCATTTCGCTATCGCTGCCTGTGATTTAGAAACATAGAAACATAGAAAAATAGGAGCAGGAGTAGGCCATTCGGCCCTTCGAGCCTGCTCCGCCATTCAATATGATCATGGCTGATCCTCTATCTCAATATCATATTCCCGCTCTCTCCCCATACCCCTTGATGCCTTTTGTGTCTAGAAATCCATCTCCTTCTTAAATATATTCAGTGACTTGGCCTCCACAGCCTTCTGTGGTAGAGAATTCCACAGGTTCACCACCCTCTGAGTGAAGAAATTTCTCCTCATCTCAGTCCTAAATGTCCTACCCCGTACCCTGAGACTGTGACCCCTCGTTCTAGACCCCCCAGCCAGGGGAAACATCCTCCCTGCATCCAGTCTATCTAGCCCTGTCAGAATTTTATACGTTTCAATGAGATCCCCTCTCATTCTTCTAAACTCTAGTGAATACAGGCCCAGTCGACCCAATCTCTCCTCATACGACAGTCCTGCCATCGCAGGAATCAGTCTGGTGAACTTTCGCTGCACTCCCTCTATGGCAAGTATATCCTTTCTTAGGTAAGGAGACCAAAACTGCACAGAGTACTCCAAGTATGGTCTCACCAAGGCCCTGTATAACTGTAGTAAGACATCCTTGCTCCTGTACTCAAATCATCTTGCAATGAAGGCCAACATACCATTTGCCTTCCTAACTGCTTGCTGCACCTGCATGTTTGCTTTCAGTGACTGGTGTACAAAGACACCCAGGTCCCTTTGTACAAAAACATTTCCCAATCTACCACCTTTTAAATAATACTCTGCCTTTCTGTTTTTCCTACCGAAGTGGATAACTTCACATTTATCTACGTTATACTGCATCTGCCATATATTTGCCCACTCACTCAACTTGTCTAAATCGCCTTGAAGCCTCTTTGCATCCTCCTTACAATTCACCCTCCCACTTAGTTTTGTGTTGTCAGCAGACTTGGAAATATTACATTTGGTTCCCTCATCCAAATCATTGATATATATTGTGAATAGCTGGGGCCCAAGCACTGATCCCTGGGGTACCCCACTAGTCACCGTCTGCCACCCTGAAAAAGACCCATTTATTCCTACTCTCTGTTTCCTGTCTGTTAACCAATTTTCAATCCATGCCAGTATATTACCCCCAATCCCATGTGCTTTAATTTTGCACATTAACCTCTTATGTGGGACTTTATCAAAGGCCTTCTGAAAATCCAAATACACCATATCCACTGGTTCTCCCTTATCTATTCTACAAGTTACATCCTCAAAAAACTCCAGTAGGTTTGTCAAACATGATTTCCCTTTCATAATTCCATGTTGACTTTGTCTAATCCCATTGATATTTTCTAAGTGTCCTGTCATCACATCCTTTATAATAGACTCTAGCATTTTCCCTACTACTGATGTTAGGCTAACCAGTCTGTAGTTCCCTGTTTTCTCTCTCCCTCCTTTTTTAAATAGTGAGGTTACATTTGCCACCCTCCAATCTGCAGGAACTGTTCCATAATCTATAGAATTTTGGAAGATGACAACTAATGCATCCATTATTTCCATGGCTACCTCTTTTAGTACTCTGGGATGCAAATTATCAGGCCCTGGGGATTTATCAGCTTTCAGTCCCATTAATTTCTCCAGCACTATTTTTTTTACTAATACTAATTTCCTTTAATTCCTCCTTCTCATTAGACCCTTGGTGCCCTAGCATTTCTGGGAAGTTATTTGTGTCCTCTTCCGTGAAGACAGAACTAAAATGTTTGTTTAATTGCTCTGCCATTTCCTTGTTCCCCATTATAAATTCTCCCCTTTCTGACTGTAAGGGACCTACATTTGTCTTTACTAATCTTTTTCTTTTTACATACTTGTAGAAGCTTTTACAGTCTGCTTTTATGTTCCTTGCAAGTTTACTCTCATACTCTATTTTTCCACTCTTAATCAATCTCTTGGTCCTTTTTTGTTGAATTCTAAACTGCTCCCAATCCTCAGGCTTGCTACTTTTTCTGGCAACTTTATATGACTCCTCTTTGGATCTAATACTATCCTTATTTTCTTTTGTTAGCCATGGTTGGGCCGCTTTTCATTTTGTGTTTTTGCACCAGAAAGGAATGTATAACTGTTGTAATTCATGCATTCGTTCCTTAAATGTTAGCCATTGCCTATCCACTGTCATGCCTTTTAATGAAGCTCCTCAATCTATCATAGCCAACTCACTCCCCATACCTTCGTAGTTTCCTTTGTTTAAATTTAGGACCCTAGTTTTGGATTGGACTACTTTACTTTCCATCTTAATGAAGAATTCTATCATGTTATGGTGACTCTTCCCTAAAGGACCCCGCACAACAAGATTATTAATTAACCCTTCTCATTGCACAATACCCAATCTAGGATAGCCTGTTCCCTAGTTGGCTCCTCAATGGACTGGTCTGAAAAACCCTCTCGTACACACTCCAGGAATTCATCCTCCACAGTATTATTGCTAATTTGGTTTGGCCAGTCTATATGTAGATTAAAGTCACCCATGATTACTGTAGTACCCTTGTTACATGCATCTCTAATTTCCTGCTTGATGCCGTCCCCTACATTACCACTACTGTGTGGAGGCCTATAGACAACTCCCACCAATGTTTTCTGCCCCTTGGTGCTTCTTAGCTCCACCCAGACTGATTCTACATCTTCATTTTCTGAGCCAATATCCTTTCTCGCTATTGCTCTGATTTCATCCTTTACTAACAACGCCACCCCACCTCCTTTTCCTTTTTGCCTGTCCTTCCTAAATATCGAATATCCTTGGATATTCAGCTCCCAGCCTTGGTCACCCTGCAGCCATGTCTCCGTAATCGCAATTATATCGAATCCGTTTACATCTATTTGCGCTGTTAATTCGTCTACCTTATTACGAATGCTTCATGCATTCAGATACAGTGCCTTTAGATTTGTCTCTTTAACATTTTTAGACATCTTAACATTTTTTGTACTATGGCCCTATTTGTCTTATTACCATTTTTTCTTACCCGAACCCTATTTGTTAGTGCACTCTTTTGTTTGTACACTCTGTCCCTTCCTGACACAATCTGGTTATCCTTACCCCAATCACTTTCCTGCACTGCTTCCTTGCCTTTTCTCTTTAGCATTCTAGATTTCTCTCCACCAGGACCCTCCGCCCCTCATTTAGTTTAAAGCCCTAGCTACTTCACTAGTTATTCGATTCGCTAGAACTCTGGTCCCAGCATGGTTCAGGTGTAGTCCGTCCCAACGGAATAGCTCTCTCTTTCCCCAGTACTGGTGCCAATGCCCCACAAATCGAAACCTACTTCTCCCACACCAATCTTTGAGCCATGCATTCATCTCCCTGATCCTATTTACCCTATGCCAATTTGCTCGTGGCTCAGGTAATAATCCAGAGACTATTACCTTTGTGGTCCTGCTTTTTAATTTAGTCCCTAGCTGTTCAAACTCTCTCAGCAGAACCTTTTTCTTAGTCCTACCTATGTCATTGGTGCCTACGTGGACCACAACAACTGGATCCTCCCCCTCCCACTCCAAGTTCTTCTCCAGCCCGGAGGAGATGTCCTTTACCCTGGCACCGGGTAGGCAACATAGCCTTCAGAACTCACACTCCTGGCTGCAGAGAACAGTGTCTATCCCCCTAAATATACTGTCGCCTACTACAACCACCTTCCTTTTTACTCCCCCCACTTGAACGGCTTCCTGTACCATGGTGCCGTGGTCAGTTTGCTTGTCCTCCCCGCAGTCGCTGCACTGGTCCACAAGGGTTGCAAGAACCTCGAATCTATTGGACAAGTGCAGGGACTGAGGCTCCTGGATCCCCGTACCTGCCTCACTCACAGTCACACCCTCCTGTCCCCGACCACGTGTCAATTCTAAAGTATTTAACCTAAGGGGTGTGGCTGCCTCCTGGAGCAAAAGGTCCAGGTAACTTTTTCCCTCCCTGATGTCTCGCAATGTCTGCAGCTCGGACCCCAGCTCCTCAACTCGGAGCCGAAGTTCCTCGAGCCACAGACACTTACCGCAGATGGAGTCGCCCTGGACAAAAATGTCCACAAGCTCCCACATATTGCTGCAGCAACACATCTTGTGTTTGCCCATTATTTTATTTATTTAATTAATTAGTTTAGTGTTAATCAAATTATTTACCTCGTTTAGTTTATTAAATTAATTAAATTAAGTTAGTTTTTAAAATTTAGTTATATGCTATATGTTAGCCTCTCTCCTGTGCACCTCTCCCCTGTGCAGCTCCCTCCTGTGCATGTGTTGATCCCACCACAGCACATTGTCCCTGCCATGGATGGTGATGTGTTTCTCTTCTGATGTGCTGTCAAACACATCCAACGGGCCTCCCATCATGATCTTGTCACTTTGAAAGTCTCCAAGGTTGAAAAAAAGGTGCATCCACACAAGAACTCTCTGCCAAATGTTTGCCAGAGGGAACTGAGACACCAGCTGCAATAAGTGATCTTTTATTCA
>NW_028226057.1:0-83484 GCF_052327205.1 Somniosus microcephalus | reverse complement strand
GAGAAGGAGAGGTGAAGTCTGGAGGGTGAATCAGAAGAAGCAGAAGAAGGAGAAGGAGAAGGTGAAGTCTGGAGGGTGAATCAGAAGAAGCAGAAGAAGGAGAAGGAGAAGATGAAGTCTGGAGGGTGAATCAGAAGAAGTAGAAGAAGGAGAAGGAGAAGGTGAGGTCTGGAGGGTCAATCAGAAGAAGCAGAAGAAGGAGAAGGAGAAGGTGAAGTCTGGAGGGTGAATCAGAAGAAGCAGAAGAAGGAGAAGGAGAAGGTGAAGTCTGGAGGGTGAATTAGAAGAAGCAGAAGAAGGAGAAGGAGAAGGTGAAGTCAGGAGGGTGAATCAGAAGAAGCAGAAGAAGGAGAAGGAGAAGGTAAAGTTAGGAGGGTGAATCAGAAGAAGCAGAAGAAGGAGAAGGAGCAGGTGAAGTCAGGGGGGTGAAACAGAAGAAGTAGAAGAAGGAGAAGGAGAAGGTGAAGTCAGGAGGGTGAAGCAGAATAAGCAGAAGAAGGAGAAGGAGAAGTTGAAGTCTGGAGGGCGCAGCAGAAGAAGCAGAAGAAGGAGAAGGAGAAGGTGAAGTCTGGAGGGTGAAGCAGAAGAAGCAGAAGAAGGAGAAGGAGAAGGTGAAGTCTGGAGGGTGAATCAGAAGAAGTAGAAGAAGGAGAAGGAGAAGGTGAAGTCAGGAGAGTGAAGCAGAAGAAGCAGAAGAAGGAGAAGGAGAAGGTGAAGTCTGGAGGGTGAAGCAGAAGAAGCAGAAGAAGGAGAAGGAGAAGGTGATGTCTGGAGGGCGAATCAGAAGAAGCAGAAGAAGGAGAAGGAGAAGGTGAAGTCTGGAGGGTGAAGCAGAAGAAGCAGAAGAAGGAGAAGGAGAAGGTGAAGTCTGGAGGGTGAATCAGAAGAAGCAGAAGAAGGAGAAGGAGAAGGTGAAGTCAGGAGGGTGAATCGGAAGAAGTAGAAGAAGGAGAAGGAGAAGGTGAAGTCTGGAGGGTGAATCAGAAGAAATAGAAGAAGGAGAAGGAGAAGGTGAAGTCTGGAGGGTGAATCAGAAGAAGTAGAAGAAGGAGAAGGGGAAGGTGAAGTCTGGAGGGTGAATCAGAAGAAGCAGAAGAAGGAGAAGGAGAAGGTGAAGTCTGGAGGGAGAAGCAGAAGAAGTAGAAGAAGGAGAAGGAGAAGGTGAAGTCTGGAGGGTGAATCAGAAGAAGTAGAAGAAGGAGAAGGAGAAGGTGAAGTCTGGAGGGTGAATCAGAAGAAGTAGAAGAAGGAGAAGGAGAAGGTGAAGTCTGGAGGGTGAATCAGAAGAAACAGAAGAAGGAGAAGGAGAAGGTGAAGTCTGGAGGGTGAATCAGAAGAAGCAGAAGAAGGAGAAGGAGAAGGAGAAGTCTGGAGGGTGAATCAGAAGAAGTAGACGAAGGAGAAGGAGAAGGTGAAGTCTGGAGGGTGAATCAGAAGAAGCAGAAGAAGGAGATGGAGAAGGTGAAGTCTGGAGGGTGAATCAGAAGAAGTAGAAGAAGGAGAAGGAGAAGGTGAAGTCTGGAGGGTGAATCAGAAGAAGCAGAAGAAGGAGAAGGAGAAGGTGAAGTCTGGAGGGTGAATCAGAAGAAGCAGAAGAAGGAGAAGGAGAAGGTGAAGTCTGGAGGGTGATTCAGAAGAAGCAGAATAAGGAGAAGGAGAAGGTGAAGTCTGGAGGGTGAAACAGAAGAAGCAGAAGAAGGAGAAGGAGAAGGTGAAGTCTGGAGGGTGAATCAGAAGAAGTAGAAGAAGGAGAAGGAGAAGGTGAAGTCTGGAGGGTGAATCAGAAGAAGCAGAAGAAGGAGAAGGAGAAGGTGAAGTCTGGAGGGTGATTCAGAAGAAGCAGAATAAGGAGAAGGAGAAGGTGAAGTCTGGAGGGTGAAGCAGAAGAAGTAGAAGAAGGAGAAGGAGAAGGTGAAGTCAGGAGGGTGAATCAGAAGATGTAGAAGAAGGAGAAGGAGAAGGTGAAGTCAGGAGGGTGAATCAGAAGAAGCAGAAGAAGGAGAAGGAGAAGGTGAAGTCTGGAGGGTGAATCAGAAGAAGTAGAAGAAGGAGAAGGAGAAGGTGAAGTCTGGAGGGTGAATCAGAAGAAGCAGAAGAAGGAGAAGGAGAAGGTGAAGTCTGGAGGGTGAATCAGAAGAAGCAGAAGAAGGAGAAGGAGAAGGTGAAGTCTGGAGGGTGAATCAGAAGAAGCAGAATAAGGAGAAGGAGAAGGTGAAGTCTGGAGGGTGAATCAGAAGAAGCAGAAGAAGGAGAAGGAGAAGGTGAAGTCTGGAGGGTGAATCAGAAGAAGTAGAAGAAGGAGAAGGAGAAGGTGTAGTCTGGAGGGTGAAGCAGAAGAAGTAGAAGAAGGAGAAGGAGAAGGTGAAGTCTGGAGGGTGAATCAGAAGAAGCAGAAGAAGGAGAAGGAGAAGGTGAAGTCTGGAGGGTGAATCAGAAGAAGTAGAAGAAGGAGAAGGAGAAGGTGAAGTCTGGAGGGTGAATCAGAAGAAGCAGAAGAAGGAGAAGGAGAAGGTGAAGTCTGGAGGGTGAATCAGAAGAAGCAGAAGAAGGAGAAGGAGAAGGTGAAGTCTGCAGGGTGAATCAGAAGAAGCAGAAGAAGGAGAAGGTGAAGTCTGGAGGGTGAATCAGAAGAAGCAGAATAAGGAGAAGGAGAAGGTGAAGTCTGGAGGGTGAATCAGAAGAAGCAGAAGAAGGAGAAGGAGAAGGTGAAGTCTGGAGGGTGAATCAGAAGAAGCAGAAGAAGGAGAAGGAGAAGGTGAAGTCTGGAGGGTGAATCAGAAGAAGCAGAAGAAGGAGAAGGAGAAGGTGAAGTCTGGAGGGTGAATCATAAGAAGCAGAAGAAGGAGAAGGAGAAGGTGAAGTCTGGAGGGTGAATCAGAAGAAGCAGAATAAGGAGAAGGAGAAGGTGAAGTCTGGAGGGTGAATCAGAAGAAGCAGAAGAAGGAGAAGGAGAAGGTGAAGACTGGAGGGTGAATCTGAAGAAGTATAAGAAGGAGAAGGAGAAGGTGAAGTCTGGAGGGTGAATCAGAAGAAGTAGAAGAAGGAGAAGGAGAAGGTGAAGTCTGGAGTGTGAATCAGAAGAAGCAGAAGAAGGAGAAGGAGAAGGTGAAGTCTGGAGGGTGAATCAGAAGAAGCAGAAGAAGGAGAAGGAGAAGATGAAGTCTGGAGGTTGAATCAGAAGAAGCAGAAGAAGGAGAAGGAGAAGGTGAAGACTGGAGGGTGAATCAGAAGAAGAGAAGAAGGAGAAGGAGAAGGTGAAGTCTGGAGGGTGAATCAGAAGAAGCAGAAGAAGGAGAAGGAGAAGGTGAAGTCAGGAGGGTGAATCAGAAGAAGCAGAAGAAGGAGAAGGAGAAGGTGTAGTTAGGAGGGTGAATCAGAAGAAGCAGAAGAAGGAGAAGGAGCAGGTGAAGTCAGGGGGGTGAAGCAGAAGAAGTAGAAGAAGGAGAAGGAGAAGGTGAAGTCAGGACGGCGAAGCAGAAGAAGCAGAAGAAGGAGAAGGAGAAGGTGAAGTCTGGAGGGCGCAGCAGAAGAAGCAGAAGAAGGAGAAGGAGAAGCTGAAGTCTGGAGGGTGAAGCAGAAGAAGCAGAAGAAGGAGAAGGAGAAGGTGAAGTCTGGAGGGTGAATCAGAAGAAGTAGAAGAAGGAGAAGGAGAAGGTGAAGTCAGGAGAGTGAAGCAGAAGAAGCAGAAGATGGAGAAGGAGAAGGTGAAGTCTGGAGGGCGAAGCAGAAGAAGCAGAAGAAGGAGAAGGAGAAGGTGAAGTCTGGAGGGTGAAGCAGAAGAAGCAGAAGAAGGAGAAGGAGAAGGTGAAGTCTGGAGGGTGAATCAGAAGAAGTAGAAGAAGGAGAAGGAGAAGGTGAAGTCAGGAGGGTGAAGCAGAAGAAGCAGAAGAAGGAGAAGGAGAAGGTGAAGTCTGGAGGGTGAAGCAGAAGAAGCAGAAGAAGGAGAAGGAGAAGGTGATGTCTGGAGGGCGAAGCAGAAGAAGCAGAAGAAGGAGAAGGAGAAGGTGAAGTCTGGAGGGTGAATCAGAAGAAGCAGAAGAAGGACAAGGAGAAGGTGAAGTCTGGAGGGTGAATTAGAAGAAGCAGAAGTGGAGAAGGAGAAGGTGAAGTCAGGAGGGTGAATCAGAAGAAGCAGAAGAAGGAGAAGGAGAAGGTAAAGTTAGGAGGGTGAATCAGAAGAAGCAGAAGAAGGAGAAGGAGCAGGTGAAGTCAGGGGGGTGAAGCAGAAGAAGTAGAAGAGGGAGAAGGAGAAGGTGAAGTCTGGAGGGTGAATCAGAAGAAGTAGAAGAAGGTGAAGGAGAAGGTGAAGTCAGGAGAGTGAAGCAGAAGAAGCAGAAGAAGGAGAAGGAGAAGGTGAAGTCTGGAGGGTGAAGCAGAAGAAGCAGAAGAAGGAGAAGGAGAAGGTGATGTCTGGAGGGCGAAGCAGAAGAAGCAGAAGAAGGAGAAGGAGAAGGTGAAGTCTGGAGGGTGAATCAGAAGAAGCAGAAGAAGGAGAAGGAGAAGGTGAAGTCAGGAGGGTGAATCAGAAGAAGCAGAAAAGGAGAAGGAGAAGGTGAAGACTGGAGGGTGAATCTGAAGAAGTAGAAGAAGGAGAAGGAGAAGGTGAAGTCTGGAGGGTGAATCAGAAGAAGCAGAAGAAGGAGAAGGAGAAGGTGAAGTCTGGAGGGTGAATCAGAAGAAGTAGAAGAAGGAGAAGGAGAAGGTGTAGTCTGGAGGGTGAATCAGAAGAAGTAGACGAAGGAGAAGGAGAAGGTGAAGTCTGGAGGGTGAATCAGAAGAAGCAGAAGAAGGAGAAGGAGAAGGTGAAGTCTGGAGGGTGAATCAGAAGAAGTAGAAGAAGGAGAAGGAGAAGGTGAAGTCTGGAGGGTGAATCAGAAGAAACAGAAGAAGGAGAAGGAGAAGGTGAAGTCTGGAGGGTGAATCAGAAGAAGCAGAAGAAGGAGAAGGAGAAGGTGAAGTCTGGAGGGTGAAACAGAAGAAGCAGAATAAGGAGAAGGAGAAGGTGAAGTCAGGAGGGTGAATCAGAAGAAGCAGAAGAAGGAGAAGGAGAAGGTGAAGTAAGGAGGGTGAATCAGAAGAAGCAGAAGAAGGAGAAGGAGAAGGTGAAGTCTGGAGTGTGAAGCAGAAGAAGCAAAAGAAGGAGAAGGAGAATGTGAAGTCTGGAGGGTGAATCAGAAGAAGTAGAAGAAGGAGAAGGAGAAGGTGATGTCTGGAGGGCGAATCAGAAGAAGCAGAAGAAGGAGAAGGAGAAGGTGAAGTCTGGAGGGTGAAGCAGAAGAAGCAGAAGAAGGAGAAGGAGAAGGTGAAGTCTGGAGGGTGAATCAGAAGAAGTAGAAGAAGGAGAAGGAGAAGGTGAAGTCAGGAGGGTGAAGCAGAAGAAGCAGAAGAAGGAGAAGGAGAAGGTGAAGTCAGGAGGGTGAATCGGAAGAAGTAGAAGAAGGAGAAGGAGAAGGTGAAGTCTGGAGGGTGAATCAGAAGAAGTAGAAGAAGGAGAAGGAGAAGGTGAAGTCTGGAGGGTGAATCAGAAGAAGTAGAAGAAGGAGAAGGGGAAGGTGAAGTCTGGAGGGTGAATCAGAAGAAGCAGAAGAAGGAGAAGGAGAAGGTGAAGTCTGGAGGGAGAAGCAGAAGAAGTAGAAGAAGGAGAAGGAGAAGGTGAAGTCTGGAGGGTGAATCAGAAGAAGTAGAAGAAGGAGAAGGAGAAGGTGAAGTCTGGAGGGTGAATCAGAAGAAGTAGAAGAAGGAGAAGGAGAAGGTGAAGTCTGGAGGGTGAATCAGAAGAAACAGAAGAAGGAGAAGGAGAAGGTGAAGTCTGGAGGGTGAATCAGAAGAAGCAGAAGAAGGAGAAGGAGAAGGAGAAGTCTGGAGGGTGAATCAGAAGAAGTAGACGAAGGAGAAGGAGAAGGTGAAGTCTGGAGGGTGAATCAGAAGAAGCAGAAGAAGGAGATGGAGAAGGTGAAGTCTGGAGGGTGAATCAGAAGAAGTAGAAGAAGGAGAAGGAGAAGGTGAAGTCTGGAGGGTGAATCAGAAGAAGCAGAAGAAGGAGAAGGAGAAGGTGAAGTCTGGAGGGTGAATCAGAAGAAGCAGAAGAAGGAGAAGGAGAAGGTGAAGTCTGGAGGGTGATTCAGAAGAAGCAGAATAAGGAGAAGGAGAAGGTGAAGTCTGGAGGGTGAAACAGAAGAAGCAGAAGAAGGAGAAGGAGAAGGTGAAGTCTGGAGGGTGAATCAGAAGAAGTAGAAGAAGGAGAAGGAGAAGGTGAAGTCTGGAGGGTGAATCAGAAGAAGTAGAAGAAGGAGAAGGAGAAGGTGAAGTCTGGAGGGTGAATCAGAAGAAACAGAAGAAGGAGAAGGAGAAGGTGAAGTCTGGAGGGTGAATCAGAAGAAGCAGAAGAAGGAGAAGGAGAAGGAGAAGTCTGGAGGGTGAATCAGAAGAAGTAGACGAAGGAGAAGGAGAAGGTGAAGTCTGGAGGGTGAATCAGAAGAAGCAGAAGAAGGAGATGGAGAAGGTGAAGTCTGGAGGGTGAATCAGAAGAAGTAGAAGAAGGAGAAGGAGAAGGTGAAGTCTGGAGGGTGAATCAGAAGAAGCAGAAGAAGGAGAAGGAGAAGGTGAAGTCTGGAGGGTGAATCAGAAGAAGCAGAAGAAGGAGAAGGAGAAGGTGAAGTCTGGAGGGTGATTCAGAAGAAGCAGAATAAGGAGAAGGAGAAGGTGAAGTCTGGAGGGTGAAACAGAAGAAGCAGAAGAAGGAGAAGGAGAAGGTGAAGTCTGGAGGGTGAATCAGAAGAAGTAGAAGAAGGAGAAGGAGAAGGTGAAGTCTGGAGGGTGAATCAGAAGAAGCAGAAGAAGGAGAAGGAGAAGGTGAAGTCTGGAGGGTGATTCAGAAGAAGCAGAATAAGGAGAAGGAGAAGGTGAAGTCTGGAGGGTGAAGCAGAAGAAGTAGAAGAAGGAGAAGGAGAAGGTGAAGTCAGGAGGGTGAATCAGAAGATGTAGAAGAAGGAGAAGGAGAAGGTGAAGTCAGGAGGGTGAATCAGAAGAAGCAGAAGAAGGAGAAGGAGAAGGTGAAGTCTGGAGGGTGAATCAGAAGAAGTAGAAGAAGGAGAAGGAGAAGGTGAAGTCTGGAGGGTGAATCAGAAGAAGCAGAAGAAGGAGAAGGAGAAGGTGAAGTCTGGAGGGTGAATCAGAAGAAGCAGAAGAAGGAGAAGGAGAAGGTGAAGTCTGGAGGGTGAATCAGAAGAAGCAGAATAAGGAGAAGGAGAAGGTGAAGTCTGGAGGGTGAATCAGAAGAAGCAGAAGAAGGAGAAGGAGAAGGTGAAGTCTGGAGGGTGAATCAGAAGAAGTAGAAGAAGGAGAAGGAGAAGGTGTAGTCTGGAGGGTGAAGCAGAAGAAGTAGAAGAAGGAGAAGGAGAAGGTGAAGTCTGGAGGGTGAATCAGAAGAAGCAGAAGAAGGAGAAGGAGAAGGTGAAGTCTGGAGGGTGAATCAGAAGAAGTAGAAGAAGGAGAAGGAGAAGGTGAAGTCTGGAGGGTGAATCAGAAGAAGCAGAAGAAGGAGAAGGAGAAGGTGAAGTCTGGAGGGTGAATCAGAAGAAGCAGAAGAAGGAGAAGGAGAAGGTGAAGTCTGCAGGGTGAATCAGAAGAAGCAGAAGAAGGAGAAGGTGAAGTCTGGAGGGTGAATCAGAAGAAGCAGAATAAGGAGAAGGAGAAGGTGAAGTCTGGAGGGTGAATCAGAAGAAGCAGAAGAAGGAGAAGGAGAAGGTGAAGTCTGGAGGGTGAATCAGAAGAAGCAGAAGAAGGAGAAGGAGAAGGTGAAGTCTGGAGGGTGAATCAGAAGAAGCAGAAGAAGGAGAAGGAGAAGGTGAAGTCTGGAGGGTGAATCATAAGAAGCAGAAGAAGGAGAAGGAGAAGGTGAAGTCTGGAGGGTGAATCAGAAGAAGCAGAATAAGGAGAAGGAGAAGGTGAAGTCTGGAGGGTGAATCAGAAGAAGCAGAAGAAGGAGAAGGAGAAGGTGAAGACTGGAGGGTGAATCTGAAGAAGTATAAGAAGGAGAAGGAGAAGGTGAAGTCTGGAGGGTGAATCAGAAGAAGTAGAAGAAGGAGAAGGAGAAGGTGAAGTCTGGAGTGTGAATCAGAAGAAGCAGAAGAAGGAGAAGGAGAAGGTGAAGTCTGGAGGGTGAATCAGAAGAAGCAGAAGAAGGAGAAGGAGAAGATGAAGTCTGGAGGTTGAATCAGAAGAAGCAGAAGAAGGAGAAGGAGAAGGTGAAGACTGGAGGGTGAATCAGAAGAAGAGAAGAAGGAGAAGGAGAAGGTGAAGTCTGGAGGGTGAATCAGAAGAAGCAGAAGAAGGAGAAGGAGAAGGTGAAGTCAGGAGGGTGAATCAGAAGAAGCAGAAGAAGGAGAAGGAGAAGGTGTAGTTAGGAGGGTGAATCAGAAGAAGCAGAAGAAGGAGAAGGAGCAGGTGAAGTCAGGGGGGTGAAGCAGAAGAAGTAGAAGAAGGAGAAGGAGAAGGTGAAGTCAGGACGGCGAAGCAGAAGAAGCAGAAGAAGGAGAAGGAGAAGGTGAAGTCTGGAGGGCGCAGCAGAAGAAGCAGAAGAAGGAGAAGGAGAAGCTGAAGTCTGGAGGGTGAAGCAGAAGAAGCAGAAGAAGGAGAAGGAGAAGGTGAAGTCTGGAGGGTGAATCAGAAGAAGTAGAAGAAGGAGAAGGAGAAGGTGAAGTCAGGAGAGTGAAGCAGAAGAAGCAGAAGATGGAGAAGGAGAAGGTGAAGTCTGGAGGGCGAAGCAGAAGAAGCAGAAGAAGGAGAAGGAGAAGGTGAAGTCTGGAGGGTGAAGCAGAAGAAGCAGAAGAAGGAGAAGGAGAAGGTGAAGTCTGGAGGGTGAATCAGAAGAAGTAGAAGAAGGAGAAGGAGAAGGTGAAGTCAGGAGGGTGAAGCAGAAGAAGCAGAAGAAGGAGAAGGAGAAGGTGAAGTCTGGAGGGTGAAGCAGAAGAAGCAGAAGAAGGAGAAGGAGAAGGTGATGTCTGGAGGGCGAAGCAGAAGAAGCAGAAGAAGGAGAAGGAGAAGGTGAAGTCTGGAGGGTGAATCAGAAGAAGCAGAAGAAGGACAAGGAGAAGGTGAAGTCTGGAGGGTGAATTAGAAGAAGCAGAAGTGGAGAAGGAGAAGGTGAAGTCAGGAGGGTGAATCAGAAGAAGCAGAAGAAGGAGAAGGAGAAGGTAAAGTTAGGAGGGTGAATCAGAAGAAGCAGAAGAAGGAGAAGGAGCAGGTGAAGTCAGGGGGGTGAAGCAGAAGAAGTAGAAGAGGGAGAAGGAGAAGGTGAAGTCTGGAGGGTGAATCAGAAGAAGTAGAAGAAGGTGAAGGAGAAGGTGAAGTCAGGAGAGTGAAGCAGAAGAAGCAGAAGAAGGAGAAGGAGAAGGTGAAGTCTGGAGGGTGAAGCAGAAGAAGCAGAAGAAGGAGAAGGAGAAGGTGATGTCTGGAGGGCGAAGCAGAAGAAGCAGAAGAAGGAGAAGGAGAAGGTGAAGTCTGGAGGGTGAATCAGAAGAAGCAGAAGAAGGAGAAGGAGAAGGTGAAGTCAGGAGGGTGAATCAGAAGAAGCAGAAAAGGAGAAGGAGAAGGTGAAGACTGGAGGGTGAATCTGAAGAAGTAGAAGAAGGAGAAGGAGAAGGTGAAGTCTGGAGGGTGAATCAGAAGAAGCAGAAGAAGGAGAAGGAGAAGGTGAAGTCTGGAGGGTGAATCAGAAGAAGTAGAAGAAGGAGAAGGAGAAGGTGTAGTCTGGAGGGTGAATCAGAAGAAGTAGACGAAGGAGAAGGAGAAGGTGAAGTCTGGAGGGTGAATCAGAAGAAGCAGAAGAAGGAGAAGGAGAAGGTGAAGTCTGGAGGGTGAATCAGAAGAAGTAGAAGAAGGAGAAGGAGAAGGTGAAGTCTGGAGGGTGAATCAGAAGAAACAGAAGAAGGAGAAGGAGAAGGTGAAGTCTGGAGGGTGAATCAGAAGAAGCAGAAGAAGGAGAAGGAGAAGGTGAAGTCTGGAGGGTGAAACAGAAGAAGCAGAATAAGGAGAAGGAGAAGGTGAAGTCAGGAGGGTGAATCAGAAGAAGCAGAAGAAGGAGAAGGAGAAGGTGAAGTAAGGAGGGTGAATCAGAAGAAGCAGAAGAAGGAGAAGGAGAAGGTGAAGTCTGGAGTGTGAAGCAGAAGAAGCAAAAGAAGGAGAAGGAGAATGTGAAGTCTGGAGGGTGAATCAGAAGAAGTAGAAGAAGGAGAAGGAGAAGGTGATGTCTGGAGGGCGAATCAGAAGAAGCAGAAGAAGGAGAAGGAGAAGGTGAAGTCTGGAGGGTGAAGCAGAAGAAGCAGAAGAAGGAGAAGGAGAAGGTGAAGTCTGGAGGGTGAATCAGAAGAAGTAGAAGAAGGAGAAGGAGAAGGTGAAGTCAGGAGGGTGAAGCAGAAGAAGCAGAAGAAGGAGAAGGAGAAGGTGAAGTCAGGAGGGTGAATCGGAAGAAGTAGAAGAAGGAGAAGGAGAAGGTGAAGTCTGGAGGGTGAATCAGAAGAAGTAGAAGAAGGAGAAGGAGAAGGTGAAGTCTGGAGGGTGAATCAGAAGAAGTAGAAGAAGGAGAAGGGGAAGGTGAAGTCTGGAGGGTGAATCAGAAGAAGCAGAAGAAGGAGAAGGAGAAGGTGAAGTCTGGAGGGAGAAGCAGAAGAAGTAGAAGAAGGAGAAGGAGAAGGTGAAGTCTGGAGGGTGAATCAGAAGAAGTAGAAGAAGGAGAAGGAGAAGGTGAAGTCTGGAGGGTGAATCAGAAGAAGTAGAAGAAGGAGAAGGAGAAGGTGAAGTCTGGAGGGTGAATCAGAAGAAACAGAAGAAGGAGAAGGAGAAGGTGAAGTCTGGAGGGTGAATCAGAAGAAGCAGAAGAAGGAGAAGGAGAAGGAGAAGTCTGGAGGGTGAATCAGAAGAAGTAGACGAAGGAGAAGGAGAAGGTGAAGTCTGGAGGGTGAATCAGAAGAAGCAGAAGAAGGAGATGGAGAAGGTGAAGTCTGGAGGGTGAATCAGAAGAAGTAGAAGAAGGAGAAGGAGAAGGTGAAGTCTGGAGGGTGAATCAGAAGAAGCAGAAGAAGGAGAAGGAGAAGGTGAAGTCTGGAGGGTGAATCAGAAGAAGCAGAAGAAGGAGAAGGAGAAGGTGAAGTCTGGAGGGTGATTCAGAAGAAGCAGAATAAGGAGAAGGAGAAGGTGAAGTCTGGAGGGTGAAACAGAAGAAGCAGAAGAAGGAGAAGGAGAAGGTGAAGTCTGGAGGGTGAATCAGAAGAAGTAGAAGAAGGAGAAGGAGAAGGTGAAGTCTGGAGGGTGAATCAGAAGAAGCAGAAGAAGGAGAAGGAGAAGGTGAAGTCTGGAGGGTGATTCAGAAGAAGCAGAATAAGGAGAAGGAGAAGGTGAAGTCTGGAGGGTGAAGCAGAAGAAGTAGAAGAAGGAGAAGGAGAAGGTGAAGTCAGGAGGGTGAATCAGAAGATGTAGAAGAAGGAGAAGGAGAAGGTGAAGTCAGGAGGGTGAATCAGAAGAAGCAGAAGAAGGAGAAGGAGAAGGTGAAGTCTGGAGGGTGAATCAGAAGAAGTAGAAGAAGGAGAAGGAGAAGGTGAAGTCTGGAGGGTGAATCAGAAGAAGCAGAAGAAGGAGAAGGAGAAGGTGAAGTCTGGAGGGTGAATCAGAAGAAGCAGAAGAAGGAGAAGGAGAAGGTGAAGTCTGGAGGGTGAATCAGAAGAAGCAGAATAAGGAGAAGGAGAAGGTGAAGTCTGGAGGGTGAATCAGAAGGAGCAGAAGAAGGAGAAGGAGAAGGTGAAGTCTGGAGGGTGAATCAGAAGAAGTAGAAGAAGGAGAAGGAGAAGGTGTAGTCTGGAGGGTGAAGCAGAAGAAGTAGAAGAAGGAGAAGGAGAAGGTGAAGTCTGGAGGGTGAATCAGAAGAAGCAGAAGAAGGAGAAGGAGAAGGTGAAGTCTGGAGGGTGAATCAGAAGAAGTAGAAGAAGGAGAAGGAGAAGGTGAAGTCTGGAGGGTGAATCAGAAGAAGCAGAAGAAGGAGAAGGAGAAGGTGAAGTCTGGAGGGTGAATCAGAAGAAGCAGAAGAAGGAGAAGGAGAAGGTGAAGTCTGCAGGGTGAATCAGAAGAAGCAGAAGAAGGAGAAGGAGAAGGTGAAGTCTGGAGGGTGAATCAGAAGAAGCAGAATAAGGAGAAGGAGAAGGTGAAGTCTGGAGGGTGAATCAGAAGAAGCAGAAGAAGGAGAAGGAGAAGGTGAAGTCTGGAGGGTGAATCAGAAGGAGTAGAAGAAGGAGAAGGAGAAGGTGAAGTCTGGAGGGTGAATCAGAAGAAGCAGAAGAAGGAGAAGGAGCAGGTGAAGTCTGGAGGGTGAATCAGAAGAAGCAGAAGAAGGAGAAGGAGAAGGTGAAGTCTGGAGGGTGAATCATAAGAAGCAGAAGGAGGAGAAGGAGAAGGTGAAGTCTGGAGGGTGAATCAGAAGAAGCAGAATAAGGAGAAGGAGAAGGTGAAGTCTGGAGGGTGAATCAGAAGAAGCAGAAGAAGGAGAAGGAGAAGGTGAAGTCTGGAGGGTGAATCAGAAGAAGTAGAAGAAGGAGAAGGAGAAGGTGAAGTCAGGAGGGTGAATCAGAAGAAGTAGAAGAAGGAGAAGGAGAAGGTGAAGTCAGGAGGGTGAATCAGAAGAATCAGAAGAAGGAGAAGGAGAAGGTGAAGTCTGGAGGGTGAATCAGAAGAAGCAGAAGAAAGAGAAGAAGAAGGTGAAGTCTGGAGGGTGAAGCAGAAGAAACAGAAGAAGGAGAAGGAGAAGGTGAAGTCTGGAGGGTGAATCAGAAGAAGCAGAAGAAGGAGAAGGAGAAGGTGAAGTCTGGAGGGTGAATCAGAAGAAGCAGAAGAAGGAGAAGGAGAAGGTGAAGTCTGGAGGGTGAATCAGAAGAAGCAGAAGAAGGAGAAGGAGAAGATGAAGTCTGGAGGGTGAATCAGAAGAAGCAGAAGAAGGAGAAGGAGAAGGTGAAGACTGGAGGGTGAATCAGAAGAAGAGAAGAAGGAGAAGGAGAAGGTGAAGTCTGGAGGGTGAATCAGAAGAAGCAGAAGAAGGAGAAGGAGAAGGTGAAGTCAGGAGGGTGAATCAGAAGAAGCAGAAGAAGGAGAAGGAGAAGGTGAAGTCAGGAGTGTGAATCAGAAGAAGCAGAAGAAGGAGAAGGAGCAGGTGAAGTAAGGGGGTGAAGCAGAAGAAGTAGAAGAAGGAGAAGGAGAAGGTGAAGTCAGGACGGCGAAGCAGAAGAAGCAGAAGAAGGAGAAGGAGAAGGTGAAGTCTGGAGGGCGCAGCAGAAGAAGCAGAAGAAGGAGAAGGAGAAGCTGAAGTCTGGAGGGTGAAGCAGAAGAAGCAGAAGAAGGAGAAGGAGAAGGTGAAGTCTGGAGGGTGAATCAGAAGAAGTAGAAGAAGGAGAAGGAGAAGGTGAAGTCAGGAGAGTGAAGCAGAAGAAGCAGAAGATGGAGAAGGAGAAGGTGAAGTCTGGAGGGCGAAGCAGAAGAAGCAGAAGAAGGAGAAGGAGAAGGTGAAGTCTGGAGGGTGAAGCAGAAGAAGCAGAAGAAGGAGAAGGAGAAGGTGAAGTCTGGAGGGTGAATCAGAAGAAGTAGAAGAAGGAGAAGGAGAAGGTGAAGTCAGGAGGGTGAAGCAGAAGAAGCAGAAGAAGGAGAAGGAGAAGGTGAAGTCTGGAGGGTGAATCAGAAGAAGCAGAAGAAGGAAAAGGAGAAGATGAAGTCTGGAGGGTGAATCAGAAGAAGTAGAAGAAGGAGAAGGAGAAGGTGAGGTCTGGAGGGTCAATCAGAAGAAGCAGAAGAAGGAGAAGGAGAAGGTGAAGTCTGGAGGGTGAATCAGAAGAAGCAGAAGAAGGACAAGGAGAAGGTGAAGTCTGGAGGGTGAATTAGAAGAAGCAGAAGAAGGAGAAGGAGAAGGTGAAGTCAGGAGGGTGAATCAGAAGAAGCAGAAGAAGGAGAAGGAGAAGGTGAAGTTAGGAGGGTGAATCAGAAGAAGCAGAAGAAGGAGAAGGAGCAGGTGAAGTCAGGGGGGTGAAGCAGAAGAAGTAGAAGAAGGAGAAGGAGAAGGTGAAGTCAGGAGGGTGAAGCAGAAGAAGCAGAAGAAGGAGAAGGAGAAGGTGAAGTCTGGAGGGCGCAGCAGAAGAAGCAGAAGAAGGAGAAGGAGAAGGTGAAGTCTGGAGGGTGAAGCAGAAGAAGCAGAAGAAGGAGAAGGAGAAGGTGAAGTCTGGAGGGTGAATCAGAAGAAGTAGAAGAAGGTGAAGGAGAAGGTGAAGTCAGGAGAGTGAAGCAGAAGAAGCAGAAGAAGGAGAAGGAGAAGCTGAAGTCTGGAGGGTGAAGCAGAAGAAGCAGAAGAAGGAGAAGGAGAAGGTGATGTCTGGAGGGCGAAGCAGAAGAAGCAGAAGAAGGAGAAGGAGAAGGTGAAGTCTGGAGGGTGAATCAGAAGAAGCAGAAGAAGGAGAAGGAGATGGTGAAGTCAGGAGGGTGAATCAGAAGAAGCAGAAAAGGAGAAGGAGAAGGTGAAGACTGGAGGGTGAATCTGAAGAAGTAGAAGAAGGAGAAGGAGAAGGTGAAGTCTGGAGGGTGAATCAGAAGAAGCAGAAGAAGGAGAAGGAGAAGGTGAAGTCTGGAGGGTGAATCAGAAGAAGTAGAAGAAGGAGAAGGAGAAGGTGTAGTCTGGAGGGTGAATCAGAAGAAGTAGACGAAGGAGAAGGAGAAGGTGAAGTCTGGAGGGTGAATCAGAAGAAGCAGAAGAAGGAGAAGGAGAAGGTGAAGTCTGGAGGGTGAATCAGAAGAAGTAGAAGAAGGAGAAGGAGAAGGTGAAGTCTGGAGGGTGAATCAGAAGAAACAGAAGAAGGAGAAGGAGAAGGTGAAGTCTGGAGGGTGAATCAGAAGAAGCAGAAGAAGGAGAAGGAGAAGGTGAAGTAAGGAGGGTGAATCAGAAGAAGCAGAAGAAGGAGAAGGAGAAGGTGAAGTCTGGAGTGTGAAGCAGAAGAAGCAAAAGAAGGAGAAGGAGAATGTGAAGTCTGGAGGGTGAATCAGAAGAAGTAGAAGAAGGAGAAGGAGAAGGTGAAGTCTGGAGGGTGAAGCAGAAGAAGTAGAAGAAGGAGAAGGAGAAGGTGAAGTCAGGACGGCGAAGCAGAAGAAGCAGAAGAAGGAGAAGGAGAAGGTGAAGTCTGGAGGGCGCAGCAGAAGGAGCAGAAGAAGGAGAAGGAGAAGCTGAAGTCTGGAGGGTGAAGCAGAAGAAGCAGAAGAAGGAGAAGGAGAAGGTGAAGTCTGGAGGGTGAATCAGAAGAAGTAGAAGAAGGAGAAGTAGAAGGTGAAGTCAGGAGAGTGAAGCAGAAGAAGCAGAAGATGGAGAAGGAGAAGGTGAAGTCTGGAGGGCGAAGCAGAAGAAGCAGAAGAAGGAGAAGGAGAAGGTGAAGTCTGGAGGGTGAAGCAGAAGAAGCAGAAGAAGGAGAAGGAGAAGGTGAAGTCTGGAGGGTGAATCAGAAGAAGTAGAAGAAGGAGAAGGAGAAGGTGAAGTCAGGAGGGTGAAGCAGAAGAAGCAGAAGAAGGAGAAGGAGAAGGTGAAGTCTGGAGGGTGAATCAGAAGAAGCAGAAGAAGGAGAAGGAGAAGATGAAGTCTGGAGGGTGAATCAGAAGAAGTAGAAGAAGGAGAAGGAGAAGGTGCGGTCTGGAGGGTCAATCAGAAGAAGCAGAAGAAGGAGAAGGAGAAGGTGAAGTCTGGAGGGTGAATCAGAAGAAGCAGAAGAAGGACAAGGAGAAGGTGAAGTCTGGAGGGTGAATTAGAAGAAGCAGAAGAAGGAGAAGGAGAAGGTGAAGTCAGGAGGGTGAATCAGAAGAAGCAGAAGAAGGAGAAGGAGAAGGTAATATTAGGAGGGTGAATCAGAAGAAGCAGAAGAAGGAGAAGGAGAAGGTGAAGTCAGGAGGGTGAAGCAGAAGAAGTAGAAGAAGGAGAAGGAGAAGGTGTAGTCTGGAGGGTGAATCAGAAGAAGTAGACGAAGGAGAAGGAGAAGGTGAAGTCTGGAGGGTGAATCAGAAGAAGCAGAAGAAGGAGAAGGAGAATGGGAAGTCTGGAGGGTGAATCAGAAGACGTAGAAGAAGGAGAAGGGGAAGGTGAAGTCTGGAGGGTGAATCAGAAGAAGCAGAAGAAGGAGAAGGAGAAGGTGAAGTCTGGAGGGTGAAACAGAAGAAGCAGAATAAGGAGAAGGAGAAGGTGAAGTCAGGAGGGTGAATCAGAAGAAGCAGAAGAAGGAGAAGGAGAAGGTGAAGTAAGGAGGGTGAATCAGAAGAAGCAGAAGAAGGAGAAGGAGAAGGTGAAGTCTGGAGTGTGAAGCAGAAGAAGCAAAAGAAGGAGAAGGAGAAGGTGAAGTCTGGAGGGTGAATCAGAAGAAGTAGAAGAAGGAGAAGGAGAAGGTGAAGTCTGGAGGGTGAAGCAGAAGAAGTAGAAGAAGGAGAAGGAGAAGGTGAAGTCAGGAGGGTGAATCAGAAGAAGTAGAAGAAGGAGAAGGAGAAGGTGAAGTCAGGAGGGTGAATCAGAAGAAGCAGAAGAAGGAGAAGGAGAAGGTGAAGTCTGGAGGGTGAATCAGAAGAATCAGAAGAAGGAGAAGGAGAAGGTGAAGTCTGGAGGGTGAATCAGAAGAAGCAGAAGAAAGAGAAGGAGAAGGTGAAGTCTGGAGGGTGAAGCAGAAGAAACAGAAGAAGGAGAAGGAGAAGGTGAAGACTGGAGGGTGAATCTGAAGAAGTAGAAGAAGGAGAAGGAGAAGGTGAAGTCTGGTTGGTGAATCAGAAGAAGTAGAAGAAGGAGAAGGAGAAGGTGTAGTCTGGAGGGTGAATCAGAAGAAGCAGAAGAAGGAGAAGGAGAAGGTGAAGTCTGGAGGGTGAATCAGAAGAAGCAGAAGAAGGAGAAGGAGAAGGTGAAGTCTGGAGGGTGAATCAGAAGAAGTAGAAGAAGGAGAAGGAGAAGGTGAAGTCAGGAGGGTGAAGCAGAAGAAGCAGAAGAAGGAGAAGGAGAAGGTGAAGTCTGGAGGGTGAATCAGAAGAAGCAGAAGAAGGAGAAGGAGAAGATGAAGTCTGGAGGGTGAATCAGAAGAAGTAGAAGAAGGACAAGGAGAAGGTGAGGTCTGGAGGGTCAATCAGAAGAAGCAGAAGAAGGAGAAGGAGAAGGTGAAGTCTGGAGGGTGAATCAGAAGAAGCAGAAGAAGGACAAGGAGAAGGTGAAGTCTGGAGGGTGAATTAGAAGAAGCAGAAGAAGGAGAAGGAGAAGGTGAAGTCAGGAGGGTGAATCAGAAGAAGCAGAAGAAGGAGAAGGAGAAGGTAAAGTTAGGAGGGTGAATCAGAAGAAGCAGAAGAAGGAGAAGGAGAAGGTGAAGTCAGGAGGGTGAAGCAGAAGAAGCAGAAGAAGGAGAAGGAGAAGGTGAAGTCTGGAGGGCGCAGCAGAAGAAGCAGAAGAAGGAGAAGGAGAAGGTGAAGTCTGGAGGGTGAAGCAGAAGAAGCAGAAGAAGGAGAAGGAGAAGGTGAAGTCTGGAGGGTGAATCAGAAGAAGTAGAAGAAGGTGAAGGAGAAGGTGAAGTCAGGAGAGTGAAGCAGAAGAAGCAGAAGAAGTAGAAGGAGAAGGTGAAGTCTGGAGGGTGAAGCAGAAGAAGCAGAAGAAGGAGAAGGAGAAGGTGATGTCTGGAGGGCGAAGCAGAAGAAGCAGAAGAAGGAGAAGGAGAAGGTGAAGTCTGGAGGGTGAAGCAGAAGAAGCAGAAGAAGGAGAAGGAGAAGGTGAAGTCTGGAGGGTGAATCAGAAGAAGTAGAAGAAGGAGAAGGAGAAGGTGAAGTCAGGAGGGTGAAGCAGAAGAAGCAGAAGAAGGAGAAGGAGAAGGTTAAGTCAAGAGGGTGAATCGGAAGAAGTAGAAGAAGGAGAAGGAGAAGGTGAAGTCTGGAGGGTGAATCAGAAGAAGTAGAAGAAGGAGAAGGAGAAGGTGAAGTCTGGAGGGTGAATCAGAAGAAGTAGAAGAAGGAGAATGAGAAGGTGAAGTCTGGAGGGTGAATCAGAAGAAGCAGAAGAAGGAGAAGGAGAAGGTGAAGTCTGGAGGGAGAAGCAGAAGAAGTAGAAGAAGGAGAATGAGAAGGTGAAGTCTGGAGGGTGAATCAGAAGAAGTAGAAGAAGGAGAAGGAGAAGGTGAAGTCTGGAGGGTGAATCAGAAGAAGTAGAAGAAGGAGAAGGAGAAGGTGAAGTCTGGAGGGTGAATCAGAAGAAACAGAAGAAGGAGAAGGAGAAGGTGAAGTCTGGAGGGTGAATCAGAAGAAGTAGAAGAAGGAGAAGGAGAAGGTGTAGTCTGGAGGGTGAATCAGAAGAAGTAGACGAAGGAGAAGGAGAAGGTGAAGTCTGGAGGGTGAATCAGAAGAAGCAGAAGAAGGAGAAGGAGAATGGGAAGTCTGGAGGGTGAATCAGAAGACGTAGAAGAAGGAGAAGGGGAAGGTGAAGTCTGGAGGGTGAATCAGAAGAAGCAGAAGAAGGAGAAGGAGAAGGTGATGTCTGGAGGGTGAATCAGAAGAAGCAGAAGAAGGAGAAGGAGAAGGTGAAGTCTGGAGGGTGAAACAGAAGAAGCAGAATAAGGAGAAGGAGAAGGTGAAGTCAGGAGGGTGAATCAGAAGAAGCAGAAGAAGGAGAAGGAGAAGGTGAAGTAAGGAGGGTGAATCAGAAGAAGCAGAAGAAGGAGAAGGAGAAGGTGAAGTCTGGAGTGTGAAGCAGAAGAAGCAAAAGAAGGAGAAGGAGAAGGTGAAGTCTGGAGGGTGAATCAGAAGAAGTAGAAGAAGGAGAAGGAGAAGGTGAAGTCTGGAGGGTGAAGCAGAAGAAGTAGAAGAAGGAGAAGGAGTAGGTGAAGTCAGGAGGGTGAATCAGAAGAAGTAGAAGAAGGAGAAGGAGAAGGTGAAGTCAGGAGGGTGAATCAGAAGAAGCAGAAGAAGGAGAAGGAGAAGGTGAAGTCTGGAGGGTGAATCAGAAGAATCAGAAGAAGGAGAAGGAGAAGGTGAAGTCTGGAGGGTGAATCAGAAGAAGCAGAAGAAAGAGAAGGAGAAGGTGAAGTCTGGAGGGTGAAGCAGAAGAAACAGAAGAAGGAGAAGGAGAAGGTGAAGACTGGAGGGTGAATCTGAAGAAGTAGAAGAAGGAGAAGGAGAAGGTGAAGTCTGGAGGGTGAATCAGAAGAAGTAGAAGAAGGAGAAGGAGAAGGTGTAGTCTGGAGGGTGAATCAGAAGAAGCAGAAGAAGGAGAAGGAGAAGGTGAAGTCTGGAGGGTGAATCAGAAGAAGCAGAAGAAGGAGAAGGAGAAGGTGAAGTCTGGAGGGTGAATCAGAAGAAGCAGAAGAAGGAGAAGGAGAAGGTGAAGTTTGGAGGGTGAATCAGAAGAATCAGAAGAAGGAGAAGGAGAAGTTGAAGTCTGGAGGGTGAATCAGAAGAAGCAGAAGAAAGAGAAGGAGAAGGTGAAGTCTGGAGGGTGAAGCTGAAGAAACAGAAGAAGGAGAAGGAGAAGGTGAAGACTGGAGGGTGAATCTGAAGAAGTAGAAGAAGGAGAAGGAGAAGGTGAAGTCTGGAGGGTGAATCAGAAGAAGTAGAAGAAGGAGAAGGAGAAGGTGAAGTCTGGAGTGTGAATCAGAAGAAGCAGAAGAAGGAGAAGGAGAAGGTGAAGTCTGGAGGGTGAATCAGAAGAAGCAGAAGAAGGAGAAGGAGAAGATGAAGTCTGGAGGGTGAATCAGAAGAAGCAGAAGAAGGAGAAGGAGAAGGTGAAGTCTGGAGGGTGAAACAGAAGAAGCAGAAGAAGGAGAAGGAGAAGGTGAAGTCTGGTGGGTGAATCAGAAGAAGCAGAAGAAGGAGAAGGAGAAGGTGAAGTCAGGAGGGTGAATCAGAAGAAGCAGAAAAGGAGAAGGAGAAGGTGAAGTTCGGAGGGTGAATCAGAAGAAGCAGAAGAAGGAGAAGGAGCAGGTGAAGTCAGGGGGGTGAAGCAGAAGAAGTAGAAGAAGGAGAAGGAGAAGGTGAAGTCAGGACGGTGAAGCAGAAGAAGCAGAAGAAGGAGAAGGAGAAGGTGAAGACTGGAGGGCGCAGCAGAAGAAGCAGAAGAAGGAGAAGGAGAAGCTGAAGTCTGGAGGGTGAAGCAGAAGAAGCAGAAGAAGGAGAAGGAGAAGGTGAAGTCTGTAGGGTGAATCAGAAGAAGTAGAAGAAGGAGAAGGAGAAGGTGAAGTCAGGAGAGTGAAGCAGAAGAAGCAGAAGATGGAGAAGGAGAAGGTGAAGTCTGGAGGGCGAAGCAGAAGAAGCAGAAGAAGGAGAAGGAGAAGGTGAAGTCTGGAGGGTGAAGCAGAAGAAGCAGAAGAAGGAGAAGGAGAAGGTGAAGTCTGGAGGGTGAATCAGAAGAAGTAGAAGAAGGAGAAGGAGATGGTGAAGTCAGGAGGGTGAAGCAGAAGAAGCAGAAGAAGGAGAAGGAGAAGGTGAAGTCTGGAGGGTGAAGCAGAAGAAGCAGAAGAAGGAGCAGGAGAAGGTGAAGTCTGGAGGGTGAAGCAGAAGAAGCAGAAGAAGGAGAAGGAGAAGGTGAAGTCAGGAGGGTGAATCAGAAGAAGTAGAAGAAGGAGAAGGAGAAGGTGAAGTCTGGAGGGTGAATCAGAAGAAGCAGAAGAAGGAGAAGGAGAAGGTGAAGTCTGGAGGGTGAATCAGAAGAAGCAGAAGAAGGAGAAGGAGAAGATGAAGTCTGGAGGGTGAATCAGAAGAAGTAGAAGAAGGAGAAGGAGAAGGTGAGGTCTGGAGGGTCAATGAGATGAAGCAGAAGAAGGAGAAGGAGAAGGTGAAGTCTGGAGGGTGAATCAGAAGAAGCAGAAGAAGGAGAAGGAGAAGCTGAAGTCTGGAGGGTGAAGCAGAAGAAGCAGAAGAAGGAGAAGGAGAAGGTGAAGTCTGGAGGGTGAATCAGAAGAAGTAGAAGAAGGAGAAGGAGAAGGTGAAGTCAGGAGAGTGAAGCAGAAGAAGCAGAAGATGGAGAAGGAGAAGGTGAAGTCTGGAGGGCGAAGCAGAAGAAGCAGAAGAAGGAGAAGGAGAAGGTGAAGTCTGGAGGGTGAAGCAGAAGAAGCAGAAGAAGGAGAAGGAGAAGGTGAAGTCTGGAGGGTGAATCAGAAGAAGTAGAAGAAGGAGAAGGAGAAGGTGAAGTCAGGAGGGTGAAGCAGAAGAAGCAGAAGAAGGAGAAGGAGAAGGTGAAGTCTGGAGGGTGAATCAGAAGAAGCAGAAGAAGGAGAAGGAGAAGATGAAGTCTGGAGGGTGAATCAGAAGAAGTAGAAGAAGGAGAAGGAGAAGGTGCGGTCTGGAGGGTCAATCAGAAGAAGCAGAAGAAGGAGAAGGAGAAGGTGAAGTCTGGAGGGTGAATCAGAAGAAGCAGAAGAAGGACAAGGAGAAGGTGAAGTCTGGAGGGTGAATTAGAAGAAGCAGAAGAAGGAGAAGGAGAAGGTGAAGTCAGGAGGGTGAATCAGAAGAAGCAGAAGAAGGAGAAGGAGAAGGTAATATTAGGAGGGTGAATCAGAAGAAGCAGAAGAAGCAGAAGGAGAAGGTGAAGTCAGGAGGGTGAAGCAGAAGAAGCAGAAGAAGGAGAAGGAGAAGGTGAAGTCTGGAGGGCGCAGCAGAAGAAGCAGAAGAAGGAGAAGGAGAAGGTGAAGTCTGGAGGGTGAAGCAGAAGAAGCAGAAGAAGGAGAAGGAGAAGGTGAAGTCTGGAGGGTGAATCAGAAGAAGTAGAAGAAGGTGAAGGAGAAGGTGAAGTCAGGAGAGTGAAGCAGAAGAAGCAGAAGAAGTAGAAGGAGAAGGTGAAGTCTGGAGGGTGAAGCAGAAGAAGCAGAAGAAGGAGAAGGAGAAGGTGATGTCTGGAGGGCGAAGCAGAAGAAGCAGAAGAAGGAGAAGGAGAAGGTGAAGTCTGGAGGGTGAAGCAGAAGAAGCAGAAGAAGGAGAAGGAGAAGGTGAAGTCTGGGGGGTGAATCAGAAGAAGTAGAAGAAGGAGAAGGAGAAGGTGAAGTCAGGAGGGTGAAGCAGAAGAAGCAGAAGAAGGAGAAGGAGAAGGTTAAGTCAAGAGGGTGAATCGGAAGAAGTAGAAGAAGGAGAAGGAGAAGGTGAAGTCTGGAGGTTGAATCAGAAGAAGTAGAAGAAGGAGAAGGAGAAGGTGAAGTCTGGAGGGTGAATCAGAAGAAGTAGAAGAAGGAGAATGAGAAGGTGAAGTCTGGAGGGTGAATCAGAAGAAGCAGAAGAAGGAGAAGGAGAAGGTGAAGTCTGGAGGGAGAAGCAGAATAAGTAGAAGAAGGTGAAGTCTGGAGGGTGAATCAGAAGAAGTAGAAGAAGGAGAAGGAGAAGGTGAAGTCTGGAGGGTGAATCAGAAGAAGTAGAAGAAGGAGAAGGAGAAGGTGAAGTCTGGAGGGTGAATCAGAAGAAACAGAAGAAGGAGAAGGAGAAGGTGAAGTCTGGAGGGTGAATCAGAAGAAGTAGAAGAAGGAGAAGGAGAAGGTGTAGTCTGGAGGGTGAATCAGAAGAAGTAGACGAAGGAGAAGGAGAAGGTGAAGTCTGGAGGGTGAATCAGAAGAAGCAGAAGAAGGAGAAGGAGAATGGGAAGTCTGGAGGGTGAATCAGAAGACGTAGAAGAAGGAGAAGGGGAAGGTGAAGTCTGGAGGGTGAATCAGAAGAAGCAGAAGAAGGAGAAGGAGAAGGTGATGTCTGGAGGGTGAATCAGAAGAAGCAGAAGAAGGAGAAGGAGAAGGTGAAGTCTGGAGGGTGAAAGAGAAGAAGCAGAATAAGGAGAAGGAGAAGGTGAAGTCAGGAGGGTGAATCAGAAGAAGCAGAAGAAGGAGAAGGAGAAGGTGAAGTAAGGAGGGTGAATCAGAAGAAACAGAAGAAGGAGAAGGAGAAGGTGAAGTCTGGAGGGTGAATCAGAAGAAGTAGAAGAAGGAGAAGGAGAAGGTGTAGTCTGGAGGGTGAATCAGAAGAAGTAGACGAAGGAGAAGGAGAAGGTGAAGTCTGGAGGGTGAATCAGAAGAAGCAGAAGAAGGAGAAGGAGAATGGGAAGTCTGGAGGGTGAATCAGAAGACGTAGAAGAAGGAGAAGGGGAAGGTGAAGTCTGGAGGGTGAATCAGAAGAAGCAGAAGAAGGAGAAGGAGAAGGTGATGTCTGGAGGGTGAATCAGAAGAAGCAGAAGAAGGAGAAGGAGAAGGTGAAGTCTGGAGGGTGAAACAGAAGAAGCAGAATAAGGAGAAGGAGAAGGTGAAGTCAGGAGGGTGAATCAGAAGAAGCAGAAGAAGGAGAAGGAGAAGGTGAAGTAAGGAGGGTGAATCAGAAGAAGCAGAAGAAGGAGAAGGAGAAGGTGAAGTCTGGAGTGTGAAGCAGAAGAAGCAAAAGAAGGAGAAGGAGAAGGTGAAGTCTGGAGGGTGAATCAGAAGAAGTAGAAGAAGGAGAAGGAGAAGGTGAAGTCTGGAGGGTGAAGCAGAAGAAGTAGAAGAAGGAGAAGGAGAAGGTGAAGTCAGGAGGGTGAATCAGAAGAAGTAGAAGAAGGAGAAGGAGAAGGTGAAGTCAGGAGGGTGAATCAGAAGAAGCAGAAGAAGGAGAAGGAGAAGGTGAAGTCTGGAGGGTGAATCAGAAGAATCAGAAGAAGGAGAAGGAGAAGGTGAAGTCTGGAGGGTGAATCAGAAGAAGCAGAAGAAAGAGAAGGAGAAGGTGAAGTCTGGAGGGTGAAGCAGAAGAAACAGAAGAAGGAGAAGGAGAAGGTGAAGACTGGAGGGTGAATCTGAAGAAGTAGAAGAAGGAGAAGGAGAAGGTGAAGTCTGGAGGGTGAATCAGAAGAAGTAGAAGAAGGAGAAGGAGAAGGTGTAGTCTGGAGGGTGAATCAGAAGAAGCAGAAGAAGGAGAAGGAGAAGGTGAAGTCTGGAGGGTGAATCAGAAGAAGCAGAAGAAGGAGAAGGAGAAGATGAAGTCTGGAGGGTGAATCAGAAGAAGCAGAAGAAGGAGAAGGAGAAGGTGAAGTCTGGAGGGTGAATCAGAAGAAGTAGAAGAAGGAGAAGGAGAAGGTGAAGTCAGGAGGGTGAAGCAGAAGAAGCAGAAGAAGGAGAAGGAGAAGGTGAAGTCTGGAGGGTGAATCAGAAGAAGCAGAAGAAGGAGAAGGAGAAGATGAAGTCTGGAGGGTGAATCAGAAGAAGTAGAAGAAGGACAAGGAGAAGGTGAGGTCTGGAGGGTCAATCAGAAGAAGCAGAAGAAGGAGAAGGAGAAGGTGAAGTCTGGAGGGTGAATCAGAAGAAGCAGAAGAAGGACAAGGAGAAGGTGAAGTCTGGAGGGTGAATTAGAAGAAGCAGAAGAAGGAGAAGGAGAAGGTGAAGTCAGGAGGGTGAATCAGAAGAAGCAGAAGAAGGAGAAGGAGAAGGTAAAGTTAGGAGGGTGAATCAGAAGAAGCAGAAGAAGGAGAAGGAGAAGGTGAAGTCAGGAGGGTGAAGCAGAAGAAGCAGAAGAAGGAGAAGGAGAAGGTGAAGTCTGGAGGGCGCAGCAGAAGAAGCAGAAGAAGGAGAAGGAGAAGGTGAAGTCTGGAGGGTGAAGCAGAAGAAGCAGAAGAAGGAGAAGGAGAAGGTGAAGTCTGGAGGGTGAATCAGAAGAAGTAGAAGAAGGTGAAGGAGAAGGTGAAGTCAGGAGAGTGAAGCAGAAGAAGCAGAAGAAGTAGAAGGAGAAGGTGAAGTCTGGAGGGTGAAGCAGAAGAAGCAGAAGAAGGAGAAGGAGAAGGTGATGTCTGGAGGGCGAAGCAGAAGAAGCAGAAGAAGGAGAAGGAGAAGGTGAAGTCTGGAGGGTGAAGCAGAAGAAGCAGAAGAAGGAGAAGCAGAAGGTGAAGTCTGGAGGGTGAATCAGAAGAAGTAGAAGAAGGAGAAGGAGAAGGTGAAGTCAGGAGGGTGAAGCAGAAGAAGCAGAAGAAGGAGAAGGAGAAGGTTAAGTCAAGAGGGTGAATCGGAAGAAGTAGAAGAAGGAGAAGGAGAAGGTGAAGTCTGGAGGGTGAATCAGAAGAAGTAGAAGAAGGAGAAGGAGAAGGTGAAGTCTGGAGGGTGAATCAGAAGAAGTAGAAGAAGGAGAATGAGAAGGTGAAGTCTGGAGGGTGAATCAGAAGAAGCAGAAGAAGGAGAAGGAGAAGGTGAAGTCTGGAGGGAGAAGCAGAAGAAGTAGAAGAAGGAGAATGAGAAGGTGAAGTCTGGAGGGTGAATCAGAAGAAGTAGAAGAAGGAGAAGGAGAAGGTGAAGTCTGGAGGGTGAATCAGAAGAAGTAGAAGAAGGAGAAGGAGAAGGTGAAGTCTGGAGGGTGAATCAGAAGAAACAGAAGAAGGAGAAGGAGAAGGTGAAGTCTGGAGGGTGAATCAGAAGAAGTAGAAGAAGGAGAAGGAGAAGGTGTAGTCTGGAGGGTGAATCAGAAGAAGTAGACGAAGGAGAAGGAGAAGGTGAAGTCTGGAGGGTGAATCAGAAGAAGCAGAAGAAGGAGAAGGAGAATGGGAAGTCTGGAGGGTGAATCAGAAGACGTAGAAGAAGGAGAAGGGGAAGGTGAAGTCTGGAGGGTGAATCAGAAGAAGCAGAAGAAGGAGAAGGAGAAGGTGATGTCTGGAGGGTGAATCAGAAGAAGCAGAAGAAGGAGAAGGAGAAGGTGAAGTCTGGAGGGTGAAACAGAAGAAGCAGAATAAGGAGAAGGAGAAGGTGAAGTCAGGAGGGTGAATCAGAAGAAGCAGAAGAAGGAGAAGGAGAAGGTGAAGTAAGGAGGGTGAATCAGAAGAAGCAGAAGAAGGAGAAGGAGAAGGTGAAGTCTGGAGTGTGAAGCAGAAGAAGCAAAAGAAGGAGAATGAGAAGGTGAAGTCTGGAGGGTGAATCAGAAGAAGTAGAAGAAGGAGAAGGAGAAGGTGAAGTCTGGAGGGTGAAGCAGAAGAAGTAGAAGAAGGAGAAGGAGTAGGTGAAGTCAGGAGGGTGAATCAGAAGAAGTAGAAGAAGGAGAAGGAGAAGGTGAAGTCAGGAGGGTGAATCAGAAGAAGCAGAAGAAGGAGAAGGAGAAGGTGAAGTCTGGAGGGTGAATCAGAAGAATCAGAAGAAGGAGAAGGAGAAGGTGAAGTCTGGAGGGTGAATCAGAAGAAGCAGAAGAAAGAGAAGGAGAAGGTGAAGTCTGGAGGGTGAAGCAGAAGAAACAGAAGAAGGAGAAGGAGAAGGTGAAGACTGGAGGGTGAATCTGAAGAAGTAGAAGAAGGAGAAGGAGAAGGTGAAGTCTGGAGGGTGAATCAGAAGAAGTAGAAGAAGGAGAAGGAGAAGGTGTAGTCTGGAGGGTGAATCAGAAGAAGCAGAAGAAGGAGAAGGAGAAGGTGAAGTCTGGAGGGTGAATCAGAAGAAGCAGAAGAAGGAGAAGGAGAAGGTGAAGTCTGGAGGGTGAATCAGAAGAAGCAGAAGAAGGAGAAGGAGAAGGTGAAGTTTGGAGGGTGAATCAGAAGAATCAGAAGAAGGAGAAGGAGAAGTTGAAGTCTGGAGGGTGAATCAGAAGAAGCAGAAGAAAGAGAAGGAGAAGGTGAAGTCTGGAGGGTGAAGCTGAAGAAACAGAAGAAGGAGAAGGAGAAGGTGAAGACTGGAGGGTGAATCTGAAGAAGTAGAAGAAGGAGAAGGAGAAGGTGAAGTCTGGAGGGTGAATCAGAAGAAGTAGAAGAAGGAGAAGGAGAAGGTGAAGTCTGGAGTGTGAATCAGAAGAAGCAGAAGAAGGAGAAGGAGAAGGTGAAGTCTGGAGGGTGAATCAGAAGAAGCAGAAGAAGGAGAAGGAGAAGATGAAGTCTGGAGGGTGAATCAGAAGAAGCAGAAGAAGGAGAAGGAGAAGGTGAAGTCTGGAGGGTGAAACAGAAGAAGCAGAAGAAGGAGAAGGAGAAGGTGAAGTCTGGTGGGTGAATCAGAAGAAGCAGAAGAAGGAGAAGGAGAAGTTGAAGTCAGGAGGGTGAATCAGAAGAAGCAGAAAAGGAGAAGGAGAAGGTGAAGTTCGGAGGGTGAATCAGAAGAAGCAGAAGAAGGAGAAGGAGCAGGTGAAGTCAGGGGGGTGAAGCAGAAGAAGTAGAAGAAGGAGAAGGAGAAGGTGAAGTCAGGACGGTGAAGCAGAAGAAGCAGAAGAAGGAGAAGGAGAAGGTGAAGTCTGGAGGGCGCAGCAGAAGAAGCAGAAGAAGGAGAAGGAGAAGCTGAAGTCTGGAGGGTGAAGCAGAAGAAGCAGAAGAAGGAGAAGGAGAAGGTGAAGTCTGTAGGGTGAATCAGAAGAAGTAGAAGAAGGAGAAGGAGAAGGTGAAGTCAGGAGAGTGAAGCAGAAGAAGCAGAAGATGGAGAAGGAGAAGGTGAAGTCTGGAGGGCGAAGCAGAAGAAGCAGAAGAAGGAGAAGGAGAAGGTGAAGTCTGGAGGGTGAAGCAGAAGAAGCAGAAGAAGGAGAAGGAGAAGGTGAAGTCTGGAGGGTGAATCAGAAGAAGTAGAAGAAGGAGAAGGAGAAGGTGAAGTCAGGAGGGTGAAGCAGAAGAAGCAGAAGAAGGAGAAGGAGAAGGTGAAGTCTGGAGGGTGAAGCAGAAGAAGCAGAAGAAGGAGCAGGAGAAGGTGAAGTCTGGAGGGTGAAGCAGAAGAAGCAGAAGAAGGAGAAGGAGAAGGTGAAGTCAGGAGGGTGAATCAGAAGAAGTAGAAGAAGGAGAAGGAGAAGGTGAAGTCTGGAGGGTGAATCAGAAGAAGCAGAAGAAGGAGAAGGAGAAGGTGAAGTCTGGAGGGTGAATCAGAAGAAGCAGAAGAAGGAGAAGGAGAAGATGAAGTCTGGAGGGTGAATCAGAAGAAGTAGAAGAAGGAGAAGGAGAAGGTGAGGTCTGGAGGGTCAATGAGAAGAAGCAGAAGAAGGAGAAGGAGAAGGTGAAGTCTGGAGGGTGAATCAGAAGAAGCAGAAGAAGGAGAAGGAGAAGGTGAAGTCTGGAGGGTGAATTAGAAGAAGCAGAAGAAGGAGAAGGAGAAGGTGAAGTCAGGAGGGTGAAACAGAAGAAGCAGAAGAAGGAGAAGGAGAAGGTAAAGTTAGGAGGGTGAATCAGAAGAAGCAGAAGAAGGAGAAGGAGCAGGTGAAGTCAGGGGGGTGAAACAGAAGAAGTAGAAGAACGAGAAGGAGAAGGTGAAGTCAGGAGGGTGAAGCAGAAGAAGCAGAAGAAGGAGAAGGAGAAGTTGAAGTCTGGAGGGCGCAGCAGAAGAAGCAGAAGAAGGAGAAGGAGAAGGTGAAGTCTGGAGGGTGAAGCAGAAGAAGCAGAAGAAGGAGAAGGAGAAGGTGAAGTCTGGAGGGTGAATCAGAAGAAGTAGAAGAAGGAGAAGGAGAAGGTGAAGTCAGGAGAGTGAAGCAGAAGAAGCAGAAGAAGGAGAAGGAGAAGGTGAAGTCTGGAGGGTGAAGCAGAAGAAGCAGAAGAAGGAGAAGGAGAAGGTGATGTCTGGAGGGCGAATCAGAAGAAGCAGAAGAAGGAGAAGGAGAAGGTGAAGTCTGGAGGGTGAAGCAGAAGAAGCAGAAGAAGGAGAAGGAGAAGGTGAAGTCTGGAGGGTGAATCAGAAGAAGTAGAAGAAGGAGAAGGAGAAGGTGAAGTCAGGAGGGTGAAGCAGAAGAAGCAGAAGAAGGAGAAGGAGAAGGTGAAGTCAGGAGGGTGAATCGGAAGAAGTAGAAGAAGGAGAAGGAGAAGGTGAAGTCTGGAGGGTGAATCAGAAGAAGTAGAAGAAGGAGAAGGAGAAGGTGAAGTCTGGAGGGTGAATCAGAAGAAGTAGAAGAAGGAGAAGGGGAAGGTGAAGTCTGGAGGGTGAATCAGAAGAAGCAGAAGAAGGAGAAGAAGAAGGTGAAGTCTGGAGGGAGAAGCAGAAGAAGTAGAAGAAGGAGAAGGAGAAGGTGAAGTCTGGAGGGTGAATCAGAAGAAGTAGAAGAAGGAGAAGGAGAAGGTGAAGTCTGGAGGGTGAATCAGAAGAAGTAGAAGAAGGAGAAGGAGAAGGTGAAGTCTGGAGGTTGAATCAGAAGAAACAGAAGAAGGAGAAGGCGAAGGTGAAGTCTGGAGGGTGAATCAGAAGAAGTAGAAGAAGGAGAAGGAGAAGGTGTAGTCTGGAGGGTGAATCAGAAGAAGTAGATGAAGGAGAAGGAGAAGGTGAAGTCTGGAGGGTGAATCAGAAGAAGCAGAAGAAGGAGAAGGAGAAGGTGAAGTCTGGAGGGTGAATCAGAAGAAGTAGAAGAAGGAGAAGGAGAAGGTGAAGTCTGGAGGGTGAATCAGAAGAAACAGAAGAAGGAGAAGGAGAAGGTGAAGTCTGGAGGGTGAATCAGAAGAAGCAGAAGAAGGAGAAGGAGAAGGTGAAGTCTGGAGGGTGAAACAGAAGAAGCAGAATAAGGAGAAGGAGAAGGTGAAGTCAGGAGGGTGAATCGGAAGAAGCAGAAGAAGGAGAAGGAGAAGGTGAAGTAAGGAGGGTGAATCAGAAGAAGCAGAAGAATGAGAAGGAGAAGGTGAAGTCTGGAGTGTGAAGCAGAAGAAGCAAAAGAAGGAGAAGGAGAATGTGAAGTCTGGAGGGTGAATCAGAAGAAGTAGAAGAAGGAGAAGGAGAAGGTGAAGTCTGGAGGGTGAAGCAGAAGAAGTGGAAGAAGGAGAAGGAGAAGGTGAAGTCAGGAGGGTGAATCAGAAGAAGTAGAAGAAGGAGAAGGAGAAGGTGAAGTCAGGAGGGTGAATCAGAAGAAGCAGAAGAAGGAGAAGGAGAAGGTGAAGTCTGGAGGGTGAATCAGAAGAATCAGAAGAAGGAGAAGGAGAAGTTGAAGTCTGGAGGGTGAATCAGAAGAAGCAGAAGAAAGAGAAGGGGAAGGTGAAGTCTGGAGGGTGAAGCAGAAGAAACAGAAGAAGGAGAAGGAGAAGGTGAAGACTGGAGGGTGAATCTGAAGAAGTAGAAGAAGGAGAAGGAGAAGGTGAAGTCTGGAGGGTGAATCAGAAGAAGTAGAAGAAGGAGAAGGAGAAGGTGAAGTCTGGAGGGTGAATCAGAAGAAGCAGAAGAAGGAGAAGGAGAAGGTGAAGTCTGGAGGGTGAATCAGAAGAAGCAGAAGAAGGAGAAGGAGAAGATGAAGTCTGGAGGGTGAATCAGAAGAAGCAGAAGAAGGAGAAGGAGAAGGTGAAGTCTGGAGGGTGAATCAGAAGAAGCAGAAGAAGGAGAAGGAGAAGGTGAAGTCTGGAGGGTGAATCAGAAGAATCAGAAGAAGGAGAAGGAGAGGGTGAAGCCTGGAGGGTGGATCAGAAGAAGCAGAAGAAAGAGAAGGAGAAGGTGAAGTCTGGAGGGTGAAGCAGAAGAAACAGAAGAAGGACAAGGAGAAAGTGAAGACTGGAGGGTGAATCTGAAGAAGTAGAAGAAGGAGAAGGAGAAGGTGAAGTCTGGAGGGTGAATCAGAAGAAGTAGAAGAAGGAGAAGGAGAAGGTGAAGTCTGGAGGGTGAATCAGAAGAAGCAGAAGAAGGAGAAGGAGAAGGTGAAGTCTGGAGGGTGAATCAGAAGAAGCAGAAGAAGGAGAAGGAGAAGATGAAGTCTGGAGGGTGAATCAGAAGAAGCAGAAGAAGGAGAAGGAGAAGGTGAAGTCTGGAGGGTGAAACAGAAGAAGCAGAAGAAGGAGAAGGAGAAGGTGAAGTCTGGAGGGTGAATCAGAATAAGCAGAAGAAAGAGAAGGAGAAGGTGAAGTCTGGAGGGTGAATCAGAAGAAGCAGAAGAAGGAGAAGGAGAAGGTGAAGTCTGGAGGGTGAATCAGAAGAAGCAGAAGAAGGAGAAGGAGAAGGTGAAGTCTGGAGGGTGAATCAGAAGAAGCAGAAGAAGGAGAAGGAGAAGATGAAGTCTGGAGGGTGAATCAGAAGAAGCAGAAGAAGGAGAAGGAGAAGGTGAAGTCAGGAGGGTGAATCAGAAGAAGCAGAAGAAGGAGAAGGAGAAGGTGTAGTTAGGAGGGTGAATCAGAAGAAGCAGAAGAAGGAGAAGGAGCAGGTGAAGTCAGGGGGGTGAAGCAGAAGAAGTAGAAGAAGGAGAAGGAGAAGGTGAAGTCAGGACGGTGAAGCAGAAGAAGCAGAAGAAGGAGAAGGAGAAGGTGAAGTCTGGAGGGCGCAGCAGAAGAAGCAGAAGAAGGAGAAGGAGAAGCTGAAGTCTGGAGGGTGAAGCAGAAGAAGCAGAAGAAGGAGAAGGAGAAGGTGAAGTCTGGAGGGTGAATCAGAAGAAGTAGAAGAAGGAGAAGGAGAAGGTGAAGTCAGGAGAGTGAAGCAGAAGAAGCAGAAGATGGAGAAGGAGAAGGTGAAGTCTGGAGGGCGAAGCAGAAGAAGCAGAAGAAGGAGAAGGAGAAGGTGAAGTCTGGAGGGTGAAGCTGAAGAATCAGAAGAAGGAGAAGGAGAAGGTGAAGTCTGGAGGGTGAATCAGAAGAAGTAGAAGAAGGAGAAGGAGAAGGTGAAGTCAGTAGGGTGAAGCAGAAGAAGCAGAAGAAGGAGAAGGAGAAGGTGAAGTCTGGAGAGTGAAGCAGAAGAAGCAGAAAAAGGAGCAGGAGAAGTTGAAGTCTGGAGGGTGAAGCAGAAGAAGCAGAAGAAGGAGAAGGAGAAGGTGAAGTCAGGATGGTGAATCAGAAGAAGTAGAAGAAGGAGAAGGAGAAGGTGAAGTCTGGAGGGTGAATCAGAAGAAGCAGAAGAAGGAGAAGGAGAAGGTGAAGTCTGGAGGGTGAATCAGAAGAAGCAGAAGAAGGAGAAGGAGAAGATGAAGTCTGGAGGGTGAATCAGAAGAAGTAGAAGAAGGAGAAGGAGAAGGTGAGGTCTGGAGGGTCAATCAGAAGAAGCAGAAGAAGGAGAAGGAGAAGGTGAAGTCTGGATGGTGAATCAGAAGAAGCAGAAGAAGGACAAGGAGAAGGTTATGTCTGGAGGGTGAATTAGAAGAAGCAGAAGAAGGAGAAGGAGAAGGTGAAGTCAGGAGGGTGAATCAGAAGAAGCAGAAGAAGGAGAAGGAGAAGGTAAAGTTAGGAGGGTGAATCAGAAGAAGCAGAAGAAGGAGAAGGAGCAGGTGAAGTCAGGGGGGTGAAGCAGAAGAAGTAGAAGAAGGAGAAGGAGAAGGTGAAGTCAGGAGGGTGAAGCAGAAGAAGCAGAAGAAGGAGAAGGAGAAGGTGAAGTCTGGAGGGCGCAGCAGAAGAAGCAGAAGAAGGAGAAGGAGAAGGTGAAGTCTGGAGGGTGAATCAGAAGAAGTAGAAGAAGGTGAAGGAGAAGGTGAAGTCAGGAGAGTGAAGCAGAAGAAGCAGTAGAAGGAGAAGGAGAAGGTGAAGTCTGGAGGGTGAAGCAGAAGAAGCAGAAGAAGGAGAAGGAGAAGGTGATGTCTGGAGGGCGAAGCAGAAGAAGCAGAAGAAGGAGAAGGAGAAGGTGAAGTCTGGAGGGTGAAGCAGAAGAAGCAGAAGAAGGAGAAGGAGAAGGTGAAGTCTGGAGGGTGAATCAGAAGAAGTAGAAGAAGGAGAAGGAGAAGGTGAAGTCAGGAGGGTGAAGCAGAAGAAGCAGAAGAAGGAGAAGGAGAAGGTGAAGTCAGGAGGGTGAATCGGAAGAAGTAGAAGAAGGAGAAGGAGAAGGTGAAGTCTGGAGGGTGAATCAGAAGAAGTAGAAGAAGGAGAAGGAGAAGGTGAAGTCTGGAGGGTGAATCAGAAGAAGTAGAAGAAGGAGAATGAGAAGGTGAAGTCTGGAGGGTGAATCAGAAGAAGCAGAAGAAGGAGAAGGAGAAGGTGAAGTCTGGAGGGAGAAGCAGAAGAAGTAGAAGAAGGAGAAGGAGAAGGTGAAGTCTGGAGGGTGAATCAGAAGAAGTAGAAGAAGGAGAACGAGAGGGTGAAGTCTGGAGGGTGAATCAGAAGAAGTAGAAGAAGGAGAAGGAGAAGGTGAAGTCTGGAGGGTGAATCAGAAGAAACAGAAGAAGGAGAAGGAGAAGGTGAAGTCTGGAGGGTGAATCAGAAGAAGTAGAAGAAGGAGAAGGAGAAGGTGTAGTCTGGAGGGTGAAACAGTAGAAGTCGACGAAGGAGAAGGAGAAGGTGAAGTCTGGAGGGTGAATCAGAAGAAGCAGAAGAAGGAGAAGGAGAAGGTGAAGTCTGGAGGGTGAATCAGAAGAAGTAGAAGAAGGAGAAGGAGAAGGTGAAGTCTGGAGGGTGAATCAGAAGAAGCAGAAGAAGGAGAAGGAGAAGGTGAAGTCTGGAGGGTGAATCAGAAGAAGCAGAAGAAGGAGAAGGAGAAGGTGAAGTCTGGAGGGTGAAACAGAAGAAGCAGAATAAGGAGAAGGAGAAGGTGAAGTCAGGAGGGTGAATCAGAAGAAGCAGAAGAAGGAGAAGGAGAAGGTGAAGTAAGGAGGGTGAATCAGAAGAAGCAGAAGAAGGAGAAGGAGAAGGTGAAGTCTGGAGTGTGAAGCAGAAGAAGCAAAAGAAGGAGAAGGAGAAGGTGAAGTCTGGAGGGTGAATCAGAAGAAGTAGAAGAAGGAGAAGGAGAAGGTGAAGTCTGGAGGGTGAAGCAGAAGAAGTAGAAGAAGGAGAAGGAGAAGGTGAAGTCTGGAGGGTGAATCAGAAGAAGTAGAAGAAGGAGAAGGAGAAGGTGAAGTCTGGAGGGTGAATCAGAAGAAGAAGAAGAAGGAGAAGGAGAAGGTGAAGTCTGGAGGGTGAAGCAGAAGAAACAGAAGAAGGAGAAGGAGAAGGTGAAGACTGGAGGGTGAATCTGAAGAAGTAGAAGAAGGAGAAGGAGAAGGTGAAGTCTGGAGGGTGAATCAGAAGAAGTAGAAGAAGGAGAAGGAGAAGGTGAAGTCTGGAGGGTGAATCAGAAGAAGCAGAAGAAGGAGAAGGAGAAGGTGAAGTCTGCAGGGTGAATCAGAAGAAGCAGAAGAAGGAGAAGGAGAAGATGAAGTCTGGAGGGTGAATCAGAAGAAGAAGAAGAAGGAGAAGGAGAAGGTGAAGTCTGGAGGGTGAATCAGAAGAAGCAGAAGAAGGAGAAGGAGAAGGTGAAGTTTGGAGGGTGAATCAGAAGAATCAGAAGAAGGAGAAGGAGAAGGTGAAGTCTGGAGGGTGAATCAGAAGAAGCAGAAGAAAGAGAAGGAGAAGGTGAAGTCTGGAGGGTGAAGCAGAAGAAACAGAAGAAGGAGAAGGAGAAGGTGAAGACTGGAGGGTGAATCTGAAGAAGTAGAAGAAGGAGAAGGAGAAGGGGAAGACTGGAGGGTGAATCAGAAGAAGTAGAAGAAGGAGAAGGAGAAGGTGAAGTTTGGAGGGTGAATCAGAAGAAGCAGAAGAAGGAGAAGGAGAAGGTGAAGTCTGGAGGGTGAATCAGAAGAAGCAGAAGAAGGAGAAGGAGAAGATGAAGTCTGGAGGGTGAATCAGAAGAAGCAGAAGAAGGAGAAGGAGAAGGTGAAGTCTGGAGGGTGAATCAGAAGAAGCAGAAGAAAGAGAAGGGGAAGGTGAAGTCTGGAGGGTGAAGCAGAAGAAACAGAAGAAGGAGAAGGAGAAGGTGAAGACTGGAGGGTGAATCTGAAGAAGTAGAAGAAGGAGAAGGAGAAGGTGAAGTCTGGAGGGTGAATCAGAAGAAGTAGAAGAAGGAGAAGGAGAAGGTGAAGTCTGGAGGGTGAATCAGAAGAAGCAGAAGAAGGAGAAGGAGAAGGTGAAGTCTGGAGGGTGAATCAGAAGAAGCAGAAGAAGGAGAAGGAGAAGATGAAGTCTGGAGGGTGAATCAGAAGAAGCAGAAGAAGGAGAAGGAGAAGGTGAAGTCTGGAGGGTGAATCAGAAGAAGCAGAAGAAGGAGAAGGAGAAGGTGAAGTCTGGAGGGTGAATCAGAAGAATCAGAAGAAGGAGAAGGAGAGGGTGAAGCCTGGAGGGTGGATCAGAAGAAGCAGAAGAAAGAGAAGGAGAAGGTGAAGTCTGGAGGGTGAAGCAGAAGAAACAGAAGAAGGACAAGGAGAAAGTGAAGACTGGAGGGTGAATCTGAAGAAGTAGAAGAAGGAGAAGGAGAAGGTGAAGTCTGGAGGGTGAATCAGAAGAAGTAGAAGAAGGAGAAGGAGAAGGTGAAGTCTGGAGGGTGAATCAGAAGAAGCAGAAGAAGGAGAAGGAGAAGGTGAAGTCTGGAGGGTGAATCAGAAGAAGCAGAAGAAGGAGAAGGAGAAGATGAAGTCTGGAGGGTGAATCAGAAGAAGCAGAAGAAGGAGAAGGAGAAGGTGAAGTCTGGAGGGTGAAACAGAAGAAGCAGAAGAAGGAGAAGGAGAAGGTGAAGTCTGGAGGGTGAATCAGAAGAAGCAGAAGAAAGAGAAGGAGAAGGTGAAGTCTGGAGGGTGAATCAGAAGAAGCAGAAGAAGGAGAAGGAGAAGGTGAAGTCTGGAGGGTGAATCAGAAGAAGCAGAAGAAGGAGAAGGAGAAGGTGAAGTCTGGAGGGTGAATCAGAAGAAGCAGAAGAAGGAGAAGGAGAAGATGAAGTCTGGAGGGTGAATCAGAAGAAGCAGAAGAAGGAGAAGGAGAAGGTGAAGTCAGGAGGGTGAATCAGAAGAAGCAGAAGAAGGAGAAGGAGAAGGTGTAGTTAGGAGGGTGAATCAGAAGAAGCAGAAGAAGGAGAAGGAGCAGGTGAAGTCAGGGGGGTGAAGCAGAAGAAGTAGAAGAAGGAGAAGGAGAAGGTGAAGTCAGGACGGTGAAGCAGAAGAAGCAGAAGAAGGAGAAGGAGAAGGTGAAGTCTGGAGGGCGCAGCAGAAGAAGCAGAAGAAGGAGAAGGAGAAGCTGAAGTCTGGAGGGTGAAGCAGAAGAAGCAGAAGAAGGAGAAGGAGAAGGTGAAGTCTGGAGGGTGAATCAGAAGAAGTAGAAGAAGGAGAAGGAGAAGGTGAAGTCAGGAGAGTGAAGCAGAAGAAGCAGAAGATGGAGAAGGAGAAGGTGAAGTCTGGAGGGCGAAGCAGAAGAAGCAGAAGAAGGAGAAGGAGAAGGTGAAGTCTGGAGGGTGAAGCAGAAGAATCAGAAGAAGGAGAAGGAGAAGGTGAAGTCTGGAGGGTGAATCAGAAGAAGTAGAAGAAGGAGAAGGAGAAGGTGAAGTCAGGAGGGTGAAGCAGAAGAAGCAGAAGAAGGAGAAGGAGAAGGTGAAGTCTGGAGGGTGAAGCAGAAGAAGCAGAAAAAGGAGCAGGAGAAGTTGAAGTCTGGAGGGTGAAGCAGAAGAAGCAGAAGAAGGAGAAGGAGAAGGTGAAGTCAGGATGGTGAATCAGAAGAAGTAGAAGAAGGAGAAGGAGAAGGTGAAGTCTGGAGGGTGAATCAGAAGAAGCAGAAGAAGGAGAAGGAGAAGGTGAAGTCTGGAGGGTGAATCAGAAGAAGCAGAAGAAGGAGAAGGAGAAGATGAAGTCTGGAGGGTGAATCAGAAGAAGTAGAAGAAGGAGAAGGAGAAGGTGAGGTCTGGAGGGTCAATCAGAAGCAGCAGAAGAAGGAGAAGGAGAAGGTGAAGTCTGGATGGTGAATCAGAAGAAGCAGAAGAAGGACAAGGAGAAGGTTATGTCTGGAGGGTGAATTAGAAGAAGCAGAAGAAGGAGAAGGAGAAGGTGAAGTCAGGAGGGTGAATCAGAAGAAGCAGAAGAAGGAGAAGGAGAAGGTAAAGTTAGGAGGGTGAATCAGAAGAAGCAGAAGAAGGAGAAGGAGCAGGTGAAGTCAGGGGGGTGAAGCAGAAGAAGTAGAAGAAGGAGAAGGAGAAGGTGAAGTCAGGAGGGTGAAGCAGAAGAAGCAGAAGAAGGAGAAGGAGAAGGTGAAGTCTGGAGGGCGCAGCAGAAGAAGCAGAAGAAGGAGAAGGAGAAGGTGAAGTCTGGAGGGTGAATCAGAAGAAGTAGAAGAAGGTGAAGGAGAAGGTGAAGTCAGGAGAGTGAAGCAGAAGAAGCAGAAGAAGGAGAAGGAGAAGGTGAAGTCTGGAGGGTGAAGCAGAAGAAGCAGAAGAAGGAGAAGGAGAAGGTGATGTCTGGAGGGCGAAGCAGAAGAAGCAGAAGAAGGAGAAGGAGAAGGTGAAGTCTGGAGGGTGAAGCAGAAGAAGCAGAAGAAGGAGAAGGAGAAGGTGAAGTCTGGAGGGTGAATCAGAAGAAGTAGAAGAAGGAGAAGGAGAAGGTGAAGTCAGGAGGGTGAAGCAGAAGAAGCAGAAGAAGGAGAAGGAGAAGGTGAAGTCAGGAGGGTGAATCGGAAGAAGTAGAAGAAGGAGAAGGAGAAGGTGAAGTCTGGAGGGTGAATCAGAAGAAGTAGAAGAAGGAGAAGGAGAAGGTGAAGTCTGGAGGGTGAATCAGAAGAAGTAGAAGAAGGAGAATGAGAAGGTGAAGTCTGGAGGGTGAATCAGAAGAAGCAGAAGAAGGAGAAGGAGAAGGTGAAGTCTGGAGGGAGAAGCAGAAGAAGTAGAAGAAGGAGAAGGAGAAGGTGAAGTCTGGAGGGTGAATCAGAAGAAGTAGAAGAAGGAGAACGAGAGGGTGAAGTCTGGAGGGTGAATCAGAAGAAGTAGAAGAAGGAGAAGGAGAAGGTGAAGTCTGGAGGGTGAATCAGAAGAAACAGAAGAAGGAGAAGGAGAAGGTGAAGTCTGGAGGGTGAATCAGAAGAAGTAGAAGAAGGAGAAGGAGAAGGTGTAGTCTGGAGGGTGAAACAGTAGAAGTCGACGAAGGAGAAGGAGAAGGTGAAGTCTGGAGGGTGAATCAGAAGAAGCAGAAGAAGGAGAAGGAGAAGGTGAAGTCTGGAGGGTGAATCAGAAGAAGTAGAAGAAGGAGAAGGAGAAGGTGAAGTCTGGAGGGTGAATCAGAAGAAGCAGAAGAAGGAGAAGGAGAAGGTGAAGTCTGGAGGGTGAATCAGAAGAAGCAGAAGAAGGAGAAGGAGAAGGTGAAGTCTGGAGGGTGAAACAGAAGAAGCAGAATAAGGAGAAGGAGAAGGTGAAGTCAGGAGGGTGAATCAGAAGAAGCAGAAGAAGGAGAAGGAGAAGGTGAAGTAAGGAGGGTGAATCAGAAGAAGCAGAAGAAGGAGAAGGAGAAGGTGAAGTCTGGAGTGTGAAGCAGAAGAAGCAAAAGAAGGAGAAGGAGAAGGTGAAGTCTGGAGGGTGAATCAGAAGAAGTAGAAGAAGGAGAAGGAGAAGGTGAAGTCTGGAGGGTGAAGCAGAAGAAGTAGAAGAAGGAGAAGGAGAAGGTGAAGTCTGGAGGGTGAATCAGAAGAAGTAGAAGAAGGAGAAGGAGAAGGTGAAGTCTGGAGGGTGAATCAGAAGAAGAAGAAGAAGGAGAAGGAGAAGGTGAAGTCTGGAGGGTGAAGCAGAAGAAACAGAAGAAGGAGAAGGAGAAATTGAAGACTGGAGGGTGAATCTGAAGAAGTAGAAGAAGGAGAAGGAGAAGGTGAAGTCTGGAGGGTGAATCAGAAGAAGTAGAAGAAGGAGAAGGAGAAGGTGAAGTCTGGAGGGTGAATCAGAAGAAGCAGAAGAAGGAGAAGGAGAAGGTGAAGTCTGCAGGGTGAATCAGAAGAAGCAGAAGAAGGAGAAGGAGAAGATGAAGTCTGGAGGGTGAATCAGAAGAAGAAGAAGAAGGAGAAGGAGAAGGTGAAGTCTGGAGGGTGAATCAGAAGAAGCAGAAGAAGGAGAAGGAGAAGGTGAAGTTTGGAGGGTGAATCAGAAGAATCAGAAGAAGGAGAAGGAGAAGGTGAAGTCTGGAGGGTGAATCAGAAGAAGCAGAAGAAAGAGAAGGAGAAGGTGAAGTCTGGAGGGTGAAGCAGAAGAAACAGAAGAAGGAGAAGGAGAAGGTGAAGACTGGAGGGTGAATCTGAAGAAGTAGAAGAAGGAGAAGGAGAAGGGGAAGACTGGAGGGTGAATCAGAAGAAGTAGAAGAAGGAGAAGGAGAAGGTGAAGTTTGGAGGGTGAATCAGAAGAAGCAGAAGAAGGAGAAGGAGAAGGTGAAGTCTGGAGGGTGAATCAGAAGAAGCAGAAGAAGGAGAAGGAGAAGGTGAAGTCTGGAGGGTGAAACAGAAGAAGCAGAAGAAGGAGAAGGAGAAGGAGAAGTCTGGAGGGTGAATCAGAAGAAGCAGAAGAAGGAGAAGGAGAAGGTGAAGTCAGGAGGGTGAATCAGAAGAAGCAGAAGAAGGAGAAGGAGAAGGTGAAGTTAGGAGGGTGAATCAGAAGAAGCAGAAGAAGGAGAAGGAGCAGGTGAAGTCAGGGGGGTGAAGCAGAAGAAGTAGAAGAAGGAGAAGGTGAAGTCTGGAGGGTGAATCAGAAGAAGCAGAAGAAGGAGAAGGAGAAGGTGAAGTCAGGAGGGTGAATCAGAAGAAGCAGAAGAAGGAGAAGGAGAAGGTGAAGTCTGGAGAGTGAAGCAGAAGAAGCAGAAGATGGAGAAGGAGAAGGTGAAGTCTGGAGGGCGAAGCAGAAGAAGCAGAAGAAGGAGAAGGAGAAGGTGAAGTCTGGAGGGTGAAGCAGAAGAAGCAGAAGAAGGAGAAGGAGAAGGTGAAGTCTGGAGGGTGAATCAGAAGAAGCAGAAGAAGGGGAAGGAGAAGGTGAAGTCTGAAGAGTGAATCAGAAGAAGCAGAAGAAGGAGAAGGAGAAGGTGAAGTCTGGAGTGTGAATCAGAAGAAGCAGAATAAGGCGAAGGAGAAGGTGAAGTCTGGAGGGTGAATCAGAAGAAGCAGAAGAAGGAGAAGGAGAAGGTGAAGTCAGGACGGTGAAGCAGAAGAAGCAGAAGAAGGAGAAGGAGAAGGTGAAGTCTGGAGGGCGCAGCAGAAGAAGCAGAAGAAGGAGAAGGAGAAGCTGAAGTCTGGAGGGTGAAGCAGAAGAAGCAGAAGAAGGAGAAGGAGAAGGTGAAGTCTGGAGGGTGAATCAGAAGAAGTAGAAGAAGGAGAAGGAGAAGGTGAAGTCAGGAGAGTGAAGCAGAAGAAGCAGAAGATGGAGAAGGAGAAGGTGAAGTCTGGAGGGCGAAGCAGAAGAAGCAGAAGAAGGAGAAGGAGAAGGTGAAGTCTGGAGGGTGAAGCAGAAGAAGCAGAAGAAGGAGAAGGAGAAGGTGAAGTCTGGAGGGTGAATCAGAAGAAGTAGAAGAAGGAGAAGGAGAAGGTGAAGTCAGGAGGGTGAAGCAGAAGAAGCAGAAGAAGGAGAAGGAGAAGGTGAAGTCTGGAGGGTGAAGCAGAAGAAGCAGAAAAAGGAGCAGGAGAAGTTGAAGTCTGGAGGGTGAAGCAGAAGAAGCAGAAGAAGGAGAAGGAGAAGGTGAAGTCAGGATGGTGAATCAGAAGAAGTAGAAGAAGGAGAAGGAGAAGGTGAAGTCTGGAGGGTGAATCAGAAGAAGCAGAAGAAGGAGAAGGAGAAGGTGAAGTCTGGAGGGTGAATCAGAAGAAGCAGAAGAAGGAGAAGGAGAAGATGAAGTCTGGAGGGTGAATCAGAAGAAGTAGAAGAAGGAGAAGGAGAAGGTGAGGTCTGGAGGGTCAATCAGAAGAAGCAGAAGAAGGAGAAGGTGAAGTCTGGAGGGTGAATCAGAAGAAGCAGAAGAAGGACAAGGAGAAGGTGAAGTCTGGAGGGTGAATTAGAAGAAGCAGAAGAAGGAGAAGGAGAAGGTGAAGTCAGGAGGGTGAATCAGAAGAAGCAGAAGAAGGAGAAGGAGAAGGTAAAGTTAGGAGGGTGAATCAGAAGAAGCAGAAGAAGGAGAAGGAGCAGGTGAAGTCAGGGGGGTGAAGCAGAAGAAGTAGAAGAAGGAGAAGGAGAAGGTGAAGTCAGGAGGGTGAAGCAGATGAAGCAGAAGAAGGAGAAAGAGAAGGTGAAGTCTGGAGGGCGCAGCAGAAGAAGCAGAAGAAGGAGAAGGAGAAGGTGAAGTCTGGAGGGTGAATCAGAAGAAGTAGAAGAAGGTGAAGGAGAAGGTGAAGTCAGGAGAGTGAAGCAGAAGAAGCAGAAGAAGGAGAAGGAGAAGGTGAAGTCTGGAGGGTGAAGCAGAAGAAGCAGAAGAAGGAGAAGGAGAAGGTGATGTCTGGAGGGCGAAGCAGAAGAAGCAGAAGAAGGAGAAGGAGAAGGTGAAGTCTGGAGGGTGAAGCAGAAGAAGCAGAAGAAGGAGAAGGAGAAGGTGAAGTCTGGAGGGTGAATCAGAAGAAGTAGAAGAAGGAGAAGGAGAAGGTGAAGTCAGGAGGGTGAAGCAGAAGAAGCAGAAGAAGGAGAAGGAGAAGGTGAAGTCAGGAGGGTGAATCGGAAGAAGTAGAAGAAGGAGAAGGAGAAGGTGAAGTCTGGAGGGTGAATCAGAAGAAGTAGAAGAAGGAGAAGGAGAAGGTGAAGTCTGGAGGGTGAATCAGAAGAAGTAGAAGAAGGAGAATGAGAAGGTGAAGTCTGGAGGGTGAATCAGAAGAAGCAGAAGAAGGAGAAGGAGAAGGTGAAGTCTGGAGGGAGAAGCAGAAGAAGTAGAAGAAGGAGAAGGAGAAGGTGAAGTCTGGAGGGTGAATCAGAAGAAGTAGAAGAAGGAGAAGGAGAAGGTGAAGTCTGGAGGGTGAATCAGAAGAAGTAGAAGAAGGAGAAGGAGAAGGTGAAGTCTGGAGGGTGAATCAGAAGAAACAGAAGAAGGAGAAGGAGAAGGTGAAGTCTGGAGGGTGAATCAGAAGAAGTAGAAGAAGGAGAAGGAGAAGGTGTAGTCTGGAGGGTGAATCAGTAGAAGTCGACGAAGGAGAAGGAGAAGGTGAAGTCTGGAGGGTGAATCAGAAGAAGCAGAAGAAGGAGAAGGAGAAAGTGAAGTCTGGAGGGTGAATCAGAAGAAGTAGAAGAAGGAGAAGGAGAAGGTGAAGTCTGGAGGGTGAATCAGAAGAAGCAGAAGAAGGAGAAGGAGAAGGTGAAGTCTGGAGGGTGAATCAGAAGAAGCAGAAGAAGGAGAAGGAGAAGGTGAAGTCTGGAGGGTGAAACAGAAGAAGCAGAATAAGGAGAAGGAGAAGGTGAAGTCAGGAGGGTGAATCAGAAGAAGCAGAAGAAGGAGAAGGAGAAGGTGAAGTAAGGAGGGTGAATCAGAAGAAGCAGAAGAAGGAGAAGGAGAAGGTGAAGTCTGGAGTGTGAAGCAGAAGAAGCAAAAGAAGGAGAAGGAGAAGGTGAAGTCTGGAGGGTGAATCAGAAGAAGTAGAAGAAGGAGAAGGAGAAGGTGAAGTCTGGAGGGTGAAGCAGAAGAAGTAGAAGAAGGAGAAGGAGAAGGTGAAGTCAGGAGGGTGAATCAGAAGAAGTAGAAGAAGGAGAAGGAGAAGGTGAAGTCAGGAGGGTGAATCAGAAGAAGCAGTAGAAGGAGAAGGAGAAGGTGAAGTCTGGAGGGTGAATCAGAAGAATCAGAAGAAGGAGAAGGAGAAGGTGAAGTCTGGAGGGTGAATCAGAAGAAGCAGAAGAAAGAGAAGGAGAAGGTGAAGTCTGGAGGGTGAAGCAGAAGAAACAGAAGAAGGAGAAGGAGAAGGTGAAGACTGGAGGGTGAATCTGAAGAAGTAGAAGAAGGAGAAGGAGAAGGTGAAGTCTGGAGGGTGAATCAGAAGAAGTAGAAGAAGGAGAAGGAGAAGGTGAAGTCTGGAGGGTGAATCAGAAGAAGCAGAAGAAGGAGAAGGAGAAGGTGAAGTCTGCAGGGTGAATCAGAAGAAGCAGAAGAAGGAGAAGGAGAAGATGAAGTCTGGAGGGTGAATCAGAAGAAGAAGAAGAAGGAGAAGGAGAAGGTGAAGTCTGGAGGGTGAATCAGAAGAATCAGAAGAAGGAGAAGGAGAAGGTGAAGTCTGGAGGGTGAATCAGAAGAAGCAGAAGAAAGAGAAGGAGAAGGTGAAGTCTGGAGGGTGAAGCAGAAGAAACAGAAGAAGGAGAAGGAGAAGGTGAAGACTGGAGGGTGAATCTGAAGAAGTAGAAGAAGGAGAAGAAGAAGGGGAAGACTGGAGGGTGAATCAGAAGAAGTAGAAGAAGGAGAAGGAGAAGGTGAAGTTTGGAGGGTGAATCAGAAGAAGCAGAAGAAGGAGAAGGAGAAGGTGAAGTCTGGAGGGTGAATCAGAAGAAGCAGAAGAAGGAGAAGGAGAAGGTGAAGTCTGGAGGGTGAAACAGAAGAAGCAGAAGAAGGAGAAGGAGAAGGAGAAGTCTGGAGGGTGAATCAGAAGAAGCAGAAGAAGGAGAAGGAGAAGGTGAAGTTTGGAGGGTGAATCAGAAGAAGCAGAAGAAGGAGAAGGAGAAGGTGAAGTCTGGAGGGTGAATCAGAAGAAGCAGAAGAAAGAGAAGGAGAAGGTGAAGTCTGGAGGGTGAAGCAGAAGAAACAGAAGAAGGAGAAGGAGAAGGTGAAGACTGGAGGGTGAATCTGAAGAAGTAGAAGAAGGAGAAGGAGAAGGGGAAGACTGGAGGGTGAATCAGAAGAAGTAGAAGAAGGAGAAGGAGAAGGTGAAGTTTGGAGGGTGAATCAGAAGAAGCAGAAGAAGGAGAAGGAGAAGGTGAAGTCAGGAGGGTGAATCAGAAGAAGCAGAAGAAGGAGAAGGAGCAGGTGAAGTCAGGGGGGTGAAGCAGAAGAAGTAGAAGAAGGAGAAGGTGAAGTCTGGAGGGTGAATCAGAAGAAGCAGAAGAAGGAGAAGGAGAAGGTGAAGTCAGGAGGGTGAATCAGAAGAAGCAGAAGAAGGAGAAGGAGAAGGTGTAGTTAGGAGGGTGAATCAGAAGAAGCAGAAGAAGGAGAAGGAGCAGGTGAAGTCAGGGGGGTGAAGCAGAAGAAGTAGAAGAAGGAGAAGGAGAAGGTGAAGTCAGGATGGTGAAGCAGAAGAAGCAGAAGAAGGAGAAGGAGAAGGTGAAGTCTGGAGGGCGCAGCAGAAGAAGCAGAAGAAGGAGAAGGAGAAGCTGAAGTCTGGAGGGTGAAGCAGAAGAAGCAGAAGAAGGAGAAGGAGAAGGTGAAGTCTGGAGTGTGAATCAGAAGAAGTAGAAGAAGGAGAAGGAGAAGGTGAAGTCAGGAGAGTGAAGCAGAAGAAGCAGAAGATGGAGAAGGAGAAGGTGAAGTCTGGAGGGCGAAGCAGAAGAAGCAGAAGAAGGAGAAGGAGAAGGTGAAGTCTGGAGGGTGAAGCAGAAGAAGCAGAAGAAGGAGAAGGAGAAGGTGAAGTCTGGAGGGTGAATCAGAAGAAGTAGAAGAAGGAGAAGGAGAAGGTGAAGTCAGGAGGGTGAAGCAGAAGAAGCAGAAGAAGGAGAAGGAGAAGGTGAAGTCTGGAGGGTGAAGCAGAAGAAGCAGAAAAAGGAGCAGGAGAAGTTGAAGTCTGGAGGGTGAAGCAGAAGAAGCAGAAGAAGGAGAAGGAGAAGGTGAAGTCAGGATGGTGAATCAGAAGAAGTAGAAGAAGGAGAAGGAGAAGGTGAAGTCTGGAGGGTGAATCAGAAGAAGCAGAAGAAGGAGAAGGAGAAGGTGAAGTCTGGAGGGTGAATCAGAAGAAGCAGAAGAAGGACAAGGAGAAGGTGAAGTCTGGAGGGTGAATTAGAAGAAGCAGAAGAAGGAGAAGGAGAAGGTGAAGTCAGGAGGGTGAATCAGAAGAAGCAGAAGAAGGAGAAGGAGAAGGTAAAGTTATGAGGGTGAATCAGAAGAAGCAGAAGAAGGAGAAGGAGCAGGTGAAGTCAGGGGGGTGAAGCAGAAGAAGTAGAAGAAGGAGAAGGAGAAGGTGAAGTCAGGAGGGTGAAGCAGAAGAAGCAGAAGAAGGAGAAGGAGAAGGTGAAGTCTGGAGGGCGCAGCAGAAGAAGCAGAAGAAGGAGAAGGAGAAGGTGAAGTCTGGAGGGTGAATCAGAAGAAGTAGAAGAAGGTGAAGGAGAAGGTGAAGTCAGGAGAGTGAAGCAGAAGAAGCAGAAGAAGGAGAAGGAGAAGTTGAAGTCTGGAGGGTGAAGCAGAAGAAGCAGAAGAAGGAGAAGGAGAAGGTGATGTCTGGAGGGCGAAGCAGAAGAAGCAGAAGAAGGAGAAGGAGAAGGTGAAGTCTGGAGGGTGAAGCAGAAGAAGCAGAAGAAGGAGAAGGAGAAGTTGAAGTCTGGAGGGTGAATCAGAAGAAGTAGAAGAAGGAGAAGGAGAAGGTGAAGTCAGGAGGGTGAAGCAGAAGAAGCAGAAGAAGGAGAAGGAGAAGGTGAAGTCAGGAGGGTGAATCGGAAGAAGTAGAAGAAGGAGAAGGAGAAGGTGAAGTCTGGAGGGTGAATCAGAAGAAGTAGAAGAAGGAGAAGGAGAAGGTGAAGTCTGGAGGGTGAATCAGAAGAAGTAGAAGAAGGAGAATGAGAAGGTGAAGTCTGGAGGGTGAATCAGAAGAAGCAGAAGAAGGAGAAGGAGAAGGTGAAGTCTGGAGGGAGAAGCAGAAGAAGTAGAAGAAGGAGAAGGAGAAGGTGAAGTCTGGAGGGTGAATCAGAAGAAGTAGAAGAAGGAGAAGGAGAAGGTGAAGTCTGGAGGGTGAATCAGAAGAAGTAGAAGAAGGAGAAGGAGAAGGTGAAGTCTGGAGGGTGAATCAGAAGAAACAGAAGAAGGAGAAGGAGAAGGTGAAGTCTGGAGGGTGAATCAGAAGAAGTAGAAGAAGGAGAAGGAGAAGGTGTAGTCTGGAGGGTGAATCAGTAGAAGTCGACGAAGGAGAAGGAGAAGGTGAAGTCTGGAGGGTGAATCAGAAGAAGCAGAAGAAGGAGAAGGAGAAAGTGAAGTCTGGAGGGTGAATCAGAAGAAGTAGAAGAAGGAGAAGGAGAAGGTGAAGTCTGGAGGGTGAATCAGAAGAAGCAGAAGAAGGAGAAGGAGAAGGTGAAGTCTGGAGGGTGAATCAGAAGAAGCAGAAGAAGGAGAAGGAGAAGGTGAAGTCTGGAGGGTGAAACAGAAGAAGCAGAATAAGGAGAAGGAGAAGTTGAAGTCAGGAGGGTGAATCAGAAGAAGCAGAAGAAGGAGAAGGAGAAGGTGAAGTAAGGAGGGTGAATCAGAAGAAGCAGAAGAAGGAGAAGGAGAAGGTGAAGTCTGGAGTGTGAAGCAGAAGAAGCAAAAGAAGGAGAAGGAGAAGGTGAAGTCTGGAGGGTGAATCAGAAGAAGTAGAAGAAGGAGAAGGAGAAGGTGAAGTCTGGAGGGTGAAGCAGAAGAAGTAGAAGAAGGAGAAGGAGAAGGTGAAGTCAGGAGGGTGAATCAGAAGAAGTAGAAGAAGGAGAAGGAGAAGGTGAAGTCAGGAGGGTGAATCAGAAGAAGCAGTAGAAGGAGAAGGAGAAGGTGAAGTCTGGAGGGTGAATCAGAAGAATCAGAAGAAGGAGAAGGAGAAGGTGAAGTCTGGAGGGTGAATCAGAAGAAGCAGAAGAAAGAGAAGGAGAAGGTGAAGTCTGGAGGGTGAAGCAGAAGAAACAGAAGAAGGAGAAGGAGAAGGTGAAGACTGGAGGGTGAATCTGAAGAAGTAGAAGAAGGAGAAGGAGAAGGTGAAGTCTGGAGGGTGAATCAGAAGAAGTAGAAGAAGGAGAAGGAGAAGGTGAAGTCTGGAGGGTGAATCAGAAGAAGCAGAAGAAGGAGAAGGAGAAGGTGAAGTCTGCAGGGTGAATCAGAAGAAGCAGAAGAAGGAGAAGGAGAAGATGAAGTCTGGAGGGTGAATCAGAAGAAGAAGAAGAAGGAGAAGGAGAAGGTGAAGTCTGGAGGGTGAATCAGAAGAAGCAGAAGAAGGAGAAGGAGAAGGTGAAGTTTGGAGAGTGAATCAGAAGAATCAGAAGAAGGAGAAGGAGAAGGTGAAGTCTGGAGGGTGAATCAGAAGAAGCAGAAGAAAGAGAAGGAGAAGGTGAAGTCTGGAGGGTGAAGCAGAAGAAACAGAAGAAGGAGAAGGAGAAGGTGAAGACTGGAGGGTGAATCTGAAGAAGTAGAAGAAGGAGAAGGAGAAGGGGAAGACTGGAGGGTGAATCAGAAGAAGTAGAAGAAGGAGAAGGAGGAGGTGAAGTTTGGAGGGTGAATCAGAAGAAGCAGAAGAAGGAGAAGGAGAAGGTGAAGTCTGGAGGGTGAATCAGAAGAAGCAGAAGAAGGAGAAGGAGAAGGTGAAGTCTGGAGGGTGAAACAGAAGAAGCAGAAGAAGGAGAAGGAGAAGGAGAAGTCTGGAGGGTGAATCAGAAGAAGCAGAAGAAGGAGAAGGAGAAGGTGAAGTCAGGAGGGTGAATCAGAAGAAGCAGAAGAAGGAGAAGGAGAAGGTGAAGTTAGGAGGGTGAATCAGAAGAAGCAGAAGAAGGAGAAGGAGCAGGTGAAGTCAGGGGGGTGAAGCAGAAGAAGTAGAAGAAGGAGAAGGAGAAGGTGAAGTCAGGACGGTGAAGCAGAAGAAGCAGAAGAAGGAGAAGGAGAAGGTGAAGTCTGGAGGGCGCAGCAGAAGAAGCAGAAGAAGGAGAAGGAGAAGCTGAAGTCTGGAGGGTGAAGCAGAAGAAGCAGAAGAAGGAGAAGGAGAAGGTGAAGTCTGGAGGGTGAATCAGAAGAAGTAGAAGAAGGAGAAGGAGAAGGTGAAGTCAGGAGAGTGAAGCAGAAGAAGCAGAAGATGGAGAAGGAGAAGGTGAAGTCTGGAGGGCGAAGCAGAAGAAGCAGAAGAAGGAGAAGGAGAAGGTGAAGTCTGGAGGGTGAAGCAGAAGAAGCAGAAGAAGGAGAAGGAGAAGGTGAAGTCTGGAGGGTGAATCAGAAGAAGTAGAAGGAGGAGAAGGAGAAGGTGAAGTCAGGAGGGTGAAGCAGAAGAAGCAGAAGAAGGAGAAGGAGAAGGTGAAGTCTGGAGGGTGAAGCAGAAGAAGCAGAAGAAGGAGCAGGAGAAGGTGAAGTCTGGAGGGTGAAGCAGAAGAAGCAGAAGAAGGAGAAGGAGAAGGTGAAGTCAGGAGGGTGAATCAGAAGAAGTAGAAGAAGGAGAAGGAGAAGGTGAAGTCTGGAGTGTGAATCAGAAGAAGCAGAAGAAGGAGAAGGAGAAGGTGAAGTCTGGAGGGTGAATCAGAAGAAGCAGAAGAAGGAGAAGAAGAAGATGAAGTCTGGAGTGTGAATCAGAAGAAGTAGAAGAAGGAGAAGGAGAAGGTGAGGTCTGGAGGGTCAATCAGAAGAAGCAGAAGAAGGAGAAGGAGAAGGTGAAGTCTGGAGGGTGAATCAGAAGAAGCAGAAGAAGGAGAAGGAGAAGGTGAAGTCTGGAGGGTGAATTAGAAGAAGCAGAAGAAGGAGAAGGAGAAGGTGAAGTCAGGAGGGTGAATCAGAAGAAGCAGAAGAAGGAGAAGGAGAAGGTAAAGTTAGGAGGGTGAATCAGAAGAAGCAGAAGAAGGAGAAGGAGCAGGTGAAGTCAGGGGGGTGAAACAGAAGAAGTAGAAGAAGGAGAAGGAGAAGTTGAAGTCAGGAGGGTGCAGCAGAAGAAGCAGAAGAAGGAGAAGGAGAAGGTGAAGTCTGGAGGGCGCAGCAGAAGAAGCAGAAGAAGGAGAAGGAGAAGGTGAAGTCTGGAGGGTGAAGCAGAAGAAGCAGAAGAAGGAGAAGGAGAAGGTGAAGTCTGGAGGGTGAATCAGAAGAAGTAGAAGAAGGAGAAGGAGAAGGTGAAGTCAGGAGAGTGAAGCAGAAGAAGCAGAAGGAGGAGAAGGAGAAGGTGAAGTCTGGAAGGTGAAGCAGAAGAAGCAGAAGAAGGAGAAAGAGAAGTTGATGTCTGGAGGGCGAATCAGAAGAAGCAGAAGAAGGAGAAGGAGAAGGTGAAGTCTGGAGGGTGAAGCAGAAGAAGCAGAAGAAGGAGAAGGAGAAGGTGAAGTCTGGAGGGTGAATCAGAAGAAGTAGAAGAAGGAGAAGGAGAAGGTGAAGTCAGGAGGGTGAATCAGAAGAAGTAGAAGAAGGAGTAGGAGAAGGTGAAGTCCTAAGGGTGAAGCAGAAGAAGTAGAAGAAGGAGAAGGAGAAGGTGAAGTCAGGAGGGTGAATCAGAAGATTTAGAAGAAGGAGAAGGAGAAGGTGAAGTCAGGAGGGTGAATCAGAAGAAGCAGAAGAAGGAGAAGGAGAAGGTGAAGTCTGGAGGGTGAATCAGAAGAAGTAGAAGAAGGAGAAGGAGAAGGTGAAGTCAGGAGGGTGAATCAGAAGAAGCAGTAGAAGGAGAAGGAGAAGGTGAAGTCTGGAGGGTGAATCAGAAGAATCAGAAGAAGGAGAAGGAGAAGGTGAAGTCTGGAGGGTGAATCAGAAGAAGCAGAAGAAAGAGAAGGAGAAGGTGAAGTCTGGAGGGTGAAGCAGAAGAAACAGAAGAAGGAGAAGGAGAAGGTGAAGACTGGAGGGTGAATCTGAAGAAGTAGAAGAAGGAGAAGGAGAAGGTGAAGTCTGGAGGGTGAATCAGAAGAAGTAGAAGAAGGAGAAGGAGAAGGTGAAGTCTGGAGGGTGAATCAGAAGAAGCAGAAGAAGGAGAAGGAGAAGGTGAAGTCTGCAGGGTGAATCAGAAGAAGCAGAAGAAGGAGAAGGAGAAGATGAAGTCTGGAGGGTGAATCAGAAGAAGAAGAAGAAGGAGAAGGAGAAGGTGAAGTCTGGAGGGTGAATCAGAAGAAGCAGAAGAAGGAGAAGGAGAAGGTGAAGTTTGGAGGGTGAATCAGAAGAATCAGAAGAAGGAGAAGGAGAAGGTGAAGTCTGGAGGGTGAATCAGAAGAAGCAGAAGAAAGAGAAGGAGAAGGTGAAGTCTGGAGGGTGAAGCAGAAGAAACAGAAGAAGGAGAAGGAGAAGGTGAAGACTGGAGGGTGAATCTGAAGAAGTAGAAGAAGGAGAAGGAGAAGGGGAAGACTGGAGGGTGAATCAGAAGAAGTAGAAGAAGGAGAAGGAGAAGGTGAAGTTTGGAGGGTGAATCAGAAGAAGCAGAAGAAGGAGAAGGAGAAGGTGAAGTCTGGAGGGTGAATCAGAAGAAGCAGAAGAAGGAGAAGGAGAAGGTGAAGTCTGGAGGGTGAAACAGAAGAAGCAGAAGAAGGAGAAGGAGAAGGAGAAGTCTGGAGGGTGAATCAGAAGAAGCAGAAGAAGGAGAAGGAGAAGGTGAAGTCAGGAGGGTGAATCAGAAGAAGCAGAAGAAGGAGAAGGAGAAGGTGAAGTTAGGAGGGTGAATCAGAAGAAGCAGAAGAAGGAGAAGGAGCAGGTGAAGTCAGGGGGGTGAAGCAGAAGAAGTAGAAGAAGGAGAAGGAGAAGGTGAAGTCAGGACGGTGAAGCAGAAGAAGCAGAAGAAGGAGAAGGAGAAGGTGAAGTATGGAGGGCGCAGCAGAAGAAGCAGAAGAAGGAGAAGGAGAAGCTGAAGTCTGGAGGGTGAAGCAGAAGAAGCAGAAGAAGGAGAAGGAGAAGGTGAGGTCTGGAGGGCCAATCAGAAGAAGCAGAAGAAGGAGAAGGAGAAGGTGAAGTCTGGAGGGTGAATCAGAAGAAGCAGAAGAAGGAGAAGGAGAAGGTGAAGTCTGGAGGGTGAATCAGAAGAAGCAGAAGAAGGAGAAGGAGAAGATGAAGTCTGGAGTGTGAATCAGAAGAAGTAGAAGAAGGAGAAGGAGAAGGTGAGGTCTGGAGGGTCAATCAGAAGAAGCAGAAGAAGGAGAAGGAGAAGGTGAAGTCTGGAGGGTGAATCAGAAGAAGCAGAAGAAGGAGAAGGAGAAGGTGAAGTCTGGAGGGTGAATTAGAAGAAGCAGAAGAAGGAGAAGGAGAAGGTGAAGTCAGGAGGGTGAATCAGAAGAAGCAGAAGAAGGAGAAGGAAAAGGTAAAGTTAGGAGGGTGAATCAGAAGAAGCAGAAGAAGGAGAAGGAGCAGGTGAAGTCAGGGGGGTGAAACAGAAGAAGTAGAAGAAGGAGAAGGAGAAGGTGAAGTCAGGAGGGTGAAGCAGAAGAAGCAGAAGAAGGAGAAGGAGAAGGTGATGTCTGGAGGGCGCAGCAGTAGAAACAGAAGAAGGAGAAGGAGAAGGTGAAGTCTGGAGGGTGAAGCAGAAGAAGCAGAAGAAGGAGAAGGAGAAGGTGAAGTCTGGAGGGTGAATCAGAAGAAGTAGAAGAAGGAGAAGGAGAAGGTGAAGTCAGGAGAGTGAAGCAGAAGAAGCAGAAGGAGGAGAAGGAGAAGGTGAAGTCTGGAAGGTGAAGCAGAAGAAGCAGAAGAAGGAGAAAGAGAAGTTGATGTCTGGAGGGCGAATCAGAAGAAGCAGAAGAAGGAGAAGGAGAAGGTGAAGTCTGGAGGGTGAAGCAGAAGAAGCAGAAGAAGGAGAAGGAGAAGGTGAAGTCTGGAGGGTGAATCAGAAGAAGTAGAAGAAGGAGAAGGAGAAGGTGAAGTCAGGAGGGTGAATCAGAAGAAGTAGAAGAAGGAGAAGGAGAAGGTGAAGTCTGGAGGGTGAAGCAGAAGAAGTAGAAGAAGGAGAAGGAGAAGGTGAAGTCAGGAGGGTGAATCAGAAGATTTAGAAGAAGGAGAAGGAGAAGGTGAAGTCAGGAGGGTGAATCAGAAGAAGCAGAAGAAGGAGAAGGAGAAGGTGAAGTCTGGAGGGTGAATCAGAAGAAGTAGAAGAAGGAGAAGGAGAAGGTGAAGTCTGGAGGGTGAATCAGAAGAAGCAGAAGAAGGAGAAGGAGAAGGTGAAGTCTGGAGGGTGAATCAGAAGAAGCAGAAGAAGGAGAAGGAGAAGGTGAAGTCTGGAGGGTGAATCAGAAGAAGCAGAATAAGGAGAAGGAGAAGGTGAAGTCTGGAGAGTGAATCAGAAGAAGCAGAAGAAGGAGAAGGAGAAGGTGAAGTCTGGAGGGTGAATCAGAAGAAGTAGAAGAAGGAGAAGGAGAAGGTGTAGTCTGGAGGGTGAAGCAGAAGAAGTAGAAGAAGGAGAAGGAGAAGGTGAAGTCTGGAGGGTGAATCAGAAGAAGCAGAAGAAGGAGAAGGAGAAGGTGAAGTCTGGAGGGTGAATCAGAAGAAGTAGAATAAGGAGAAGGCGAAGGTGAAGTCTGGAGGGTGAATCAGAAGAAGCAGAAGAAGGAGAAGGAGAAGGTGAAGTCTGGAGGGTGAATCAGAAGAAGCAGAAGAAGGAGAAGGAGAAGGTGAAGTCTGCAGGGTGAATCAGAAGAAGCAGAAGAAGGAGAAGGAGAAGGTGAAGTCTGGAGGGTGAATCAGAAGAAGCAGAATAAGGAGAAGGAGAAGGTGAAGTCTGGAGGGTGAATCAGAAGAAGCAGAAGAAGGAGAAGGAGAAGGTGAAGTCTGGAGGGTGAATCAGAAGGAGTAGAAGAAGGAGAAGGAGAAGGTGAAGTCTGGAGGGTGAATCAGAAGAAGCAGAAGAAGGAGAAGGAGAAGGTGAAGTCTGGAGGGTGAATCAGAAGAAGCAGAAGAAGGAGAAGGAGAAGGTGAAGTCTGGAGGGTGAATCAGAAGAAGCAGAAGAAGGAGAAGGAGAAGGTGAAGTCTGGAGGGTGAATCAGAAGAAGCAGAATAAGGAGAAGGAGAAGGTGAAGTCTGGAGGGTGAATCAGAAGAAGCAGAAGAAGGAGAAGGAGAAGGTGAAGTCTGGAGGGTGAATCAGAAGAAGTAGAAGAAGGAGAAGGAGAAGGTGAAGTCTGGAGGGTGAAGCAGAAGAAGTAGAAGAAGGAGAAGGAGAAGGTGAAGTCAGGAGGGTGAATCAGAAGAAGTAGAAGAAGGAGAAGGAGAAGGTGAAGTCAGGAGGGTGAATCAGAAGAAGCAGAAGAAGGAGAAGGAGAAGGTGAAGTCTGGAGAGTGAATCAGAAGAATCAGAAGAAGGAGAAGGAGAAGGTGAAGTCTGGAGGGTCAATCAGAAGAAGCAGAAGAAAGAGAAGAAGAAGGTGAAGTCTGGAGGGTGAAGCAGAAGAAACAGAAGAAGGAGAAGGAGAAGGTGAAGACTGGAGGGTGAATCTGAAGAAGTATAAGAAGGAGAAGGAGAAGGTGAAGTCTGGAGGGTGAATCAGAAGAAGTAGAAGAAGGAGAAGGAGAAGGTGAAGTCTGGAGGGTGAATCAGAAGAAGCAGAAGAAGGAGAAGGAGAAGGTGAAGTCTGGAGTGTGAATCAGAAGAAGCAGAAGAAGGAGAAGGAGAAGATGAAGTCTGGAGGGTGAATCACAAGAAGCAGAAGAAGGAGAAGGAGAAGGTGAAGTCTGGAGGGTGAATCAGAAGAAGCAGAAGAAGGAGAAGGAGAAGGTGAAGTCTGGAGGGTGAATCAGAAGAAGCAGTGAAGGAGAAGGAGAAGGTGAAGTCAGGAGGGTGAATCAGAAGAAGCAGAAGAAGGAGAAGGAGAAGGTGTAGTTAGGAGGGTGAATCAGAAGAAGCAGAAGAAGGAGAAGGAGAAGGTGAAGTCTGGAGGGTGAATCAGAAGAAGCAGAATAAGGAGAAGGAGAAGGTGAAGTCTGGAGGGTGAATCAGAAGAAGCAGAAGAAGGAGAAGGAGAAGGTGAAGTCTGGAGGGTGAATCAGAAGAAGTAGAAGAAGGAGAAGGAGAAGGTGAAGTCTGGAGGGTGAAGCAGAAGAAGTAGAAGAAGGAGAAGGAGAAGGTGAAGTCAGGAGGGTGAATCAGAAGAAGTAGAAGAAGGAGAAGGAGAAGGTGAAGTCAGGAGGGTGAATCAGAAGAAGCAGAAGAAGGAGAAGGAGAAGGTGAAGTCTGGAGAGTGAATCAGAAGAATCAGAAGAAGGAGAAGGAGAAGGTGAAGTCTGGAGGGTCAATCAGAAGAAGCAGAAGAAAGAGAAGAAGAAGGTGAAGTCTGGAGGGTGAAGCAGAAGAAACAGAAGAAGGAGAAGGAGAAGGTGAAGACTGGAGGGTGAATCTGAAGAAGTATAAGAAGGAGAAGGAGAAGGTGAAGTCTGGAGGGTGAATCAGAAGAAGTAGAAGAAGGAGAAGGAGAAGGTGAAGTCTGGAGGGTGAATCAGAAGAAGCAGAAGAAGGAGAAGGAGAAGGTGAAGTCTGGAGTGTGAATCAGAAGAAGCAGAAGAAGGAGAAGGAGAAGATGAAGTCTGGAGGGTGAATCAGAAGAAGCAGAAGAAGGAGAAGGAGAAGGTGAAGTCTGGAGGGTGAATCAGAAGAAGCAGAAGAAGGAGAAGGAGAAGGTGAAGTCTGGAGGGTGAATCAGAAGAAGCAGAAGAAGGAGAAGGAGAAGGTGAAGTCAGGAGGGTGAATCAGAAGAAGCAGAAGAAGGAGAAGGAGAACGTGTAGTTAGGAGGGTGAATCAGAAGAAGCAGAAGAAGGAGAAGGAGCAGGTGAAGTCAGGGGGGTGAAGCAGAAGAAGTAGAAGAAGGAGAAGGAGAAGGTGAAGTCAGGACGGTGAAGCAGAAGAAGCAGAAGAAGGAGAAGGAGAAGCTGAAGTCTGGAGGGTGAAGCAGAAGAAGCAGAAGAAGGAGAAGGAGAAGGTGAAGTCTGGAGGGTGAATCAGAAGAAGTAGAAGAAGGAGAAGGAGAAGGTGAAGTCAGGAGAGTGAAGCAGAAGAAGCAGAAGATGGAGAAGGAGAAGGTGAAGTCTGGAGGGCGAAGCAGAAGAAGCAGAAGAAGGAGAAGGAGAAGGTGAAGTCTGGAGGGTGAAGCAGAAGAAGCAGAAGAAGGAGAAGGAGAAGGTGAAGTCTGGAGGGTGAATCAGAAGAAGTTGAAGAAGGAGAAGGAGAAGGTGAAGTCAGGAGGGTGAAGCAGAAGAAGCAGAAGAATGAGAAGGAGAAGGTGAAGTCTGGAGGGTGAAGCAGAAGAAGCAGAAGAAGGAGCAGGAGAAGGTGAATTCTGGAGGGTGAAGCAGAAGAAGCAGAAGAAGGAGAAGGAGAAGGTGAAGTCAGGATGGTGAATCAGAAGAAGTAGAAGAAGGAGAAGGAGAAGGTGAAGTCTGGAGGGTGAATCAGAAGAAGCAGAAGAAGGAGAAGGAGAAGGTGAAGTCTGGAGGGTGAATCAGAAGAAGCAGAAGAAGGAGAAGGAGAAGATGAAGTCTGGAGGGTGAATCAGAAGAAGTAGAAGAAGGAGAAGGAGAAGGTGAAGTCTGGAGGGTCAATCAGAAGAAGCAGAAGAAGGAGAAGGAGAAGGTGAAGTCTGGAGGGTGAATCAGAAGAAGCAGAAGAAGGACAAGGAGAAGGTGAAGTCTGGAGGGTGAATTAGAAGAAGCAGAAGAAGGAGAAGGAGAAGGTGAAGTCAGGAGGGTGAATCAGAAGAAGCAGAAGAAGGAGAAGGAGAAGGTAAAGTTAGGAGGGTGAATCAGAAGAAGCAGAAGAAGGAGAAGGAGCAGGTGAAGTCAGGGGGGTGAAGCAGAAGAAGTAGAAGAAGGAGAAGGAGAAGGTGAAGTCAGGAGGGTGAAGCAGAAGAAGGAGAAGGAGAAGGTGAAGTCTGGAGGGCGCAGCAGAAGAAGCAGAAGAAGGAGAAGGAGAAGGTGAAGTCTGGAGGGTGAAGCAGAAGAAGCAGAAGAAGGAGAAGGAGAAGGTGAAGTCTGGAGGGTGAATCAGAAGAAGTAGAAGAAGGTGAAGGAGAAGGTGAAGTCAGGAGAGTGAAGCAGAAGAAGCAGAAGAAGGAGAAGGAGAAGGTGAAGTCTGGAGGGTGAAGCAGAGGAAGCAGAAGAAGGAGAAGGAGAAGGTGATGTCTGGAGGGCGAAGCAGAAGAAGCAGAAGAAGGAGAAGGAGAAGGTGAAGTCTGGAGGGTGAAGCAGAAGAAGCAGAAGAAGGAGAAGGAGAAGGTGAAGTCTGGAGGGTGAATCAGAAGAAGTAGAAGAAGGAGAAGGAGAAGGTGAAGTCAGGAGGGTGAAGCAGAAGAAGCAGAAGAAGGAGAAGGAGAAGGTGAAGTCAGGAGGGGGAATCGGAAGAAGTAGAAGAAGGAGAAGGAGAAGGTGAAGTCTGGAGGGTGAATCAGAAGAAGTAGAAGAAGGAGAAGGAGAAGGTGAAGTCTGGAGGGTGAATCAGAAGAAGTAGAAGAAGGAGAATGAGAAGGTGAAGTCTGGAGGGTGAATCAGAAGAAGCAGAAGAAGGAGAAGGAGAAGGTGAAGTCTGGAGGGAGAAGCAGAAGAAGTAGAAGAAGGAGAAGGAGAAGGTGAAGTCTGGAGGGTGAATCAGAAGAAGTAGAAGAAGGAGAAGGAGAAGGTGAAGTCTGGAGGGTGAATCAGAAGAAACAGAAGAAGGAGAAGGAGAAGGTGAAGTCTGGAGGGTGAATCAGAAGAAGTAGAAGAAGGAGAAGGAGAAGGTGTAGTCTGGAGGGTGAATCAGAAGAAGTAGACGAAGGAGAAGGAGAAGGTGAAGTCTGGAGGGTGAATCAGAAGAAGCAGAAGAAGGAGAAGGAGAAGGTGAAGTCTGGAGGGTGAATCGGAAGAAGTAGAAGAAGGAGAAGGAGAAGGTGAAGTCTGGAGGGTGAATCAGAAGAAGCAGAAGAAGGAGAAGGAGAAGGGGAAGTCTGGAGGGTGAATCAGAAGAAGCAGAAGAAGGAGAAGGAGAAGGTGAAGTCTGGAGGGTGAATCAGAAGAAGCAGAAGAAGGAGAAGGAGAAGGTGAAGTTTGAAGGGTGAATCAGAAGAATCAGAAGAAGGAGAAGGAGAAGGTGAAGTCTGGAGGGTGAATCAGAAGAAGCAGAAGAAAGAGAAGGAGAAGGTGAAGTCTGGAGGGTGAATCAGAAGAAGCAGAAGAAGGAGAAGGAGAAGGTGAAGTCTGGAGGGTGAATCAGAAGAAGCAGAAGAAGGAGAAGGAGAAGATGAAGTCTGGAGGGTGAATCAGAAGAAGCAGAAGAAGGAGAAGGAGAAGGTGAAGTCTGGAGGGTGAATCAGAAGAAGCAGAAGAAGGAGAAGGAGAAGGTGAAGTTTGGAGGGTGAATCAGAAGAATCAGAAGAAGGAGAAGGAGAAGGTGAAGTCTGGAGGGTGAATCAGAAGAAGCAGAAGAAAGAGAAGGAGAAGGTGAAGTCTGGAGGGTGAAGCAGAAGAAACAGAAGAAGGAGAAGGAGAAGGTGAAGACTGGAGGGTGAATCTGAAGAAGTAGAAGAAGGAGAAGGAGAAGGTGAAGTCTGGAGGGTGAATCAGAAGAAGCAGAAGAAGGAGAAGGAGAAGGTGAAGTCTGGAGGGTGAATCAGAAGAAGTAGAAGAAGGAGAAGGAGAAGGTGTAGTCTGGAGGGTGAAGCAGAAGAAGTAGAAGAAGGAGAAGGAGAAGGTGAAGTCTGGAGGGTGAATCAGAAGAAGCAGAAGAAGGAGAAGGAGAAGGTGAAGTCTGGAGGGTGAATCAGAAGAAGTAGAAGAAGGAGAAGGAGAAGGTGAAGTCTGGAGGGTGAATCAGAAGAAGTAGAAGAAGGAGAAGGAGAAGGTGTAGTCTGGAGGGTGAAGCAGAAGAAGTAGAAGAAGGAGAAGGAGAAGGTGAAGTCTGGAGGGTGAATCAGAAGAAGCAGAAGAAGGAGAAGGAGAAGGTGAAGTCTGGAGGGTGAATCAGAAGAAGTAGAAGAAGGAGAAGGAGAAGGTGAAGTCTGGAGGGTGAATCAGAAGAAGTAGAAGAAGGAGAAGGAGAAGGTGAAGTCTGGAGGGTGAATCAGAAGAAGCAGAAGAAGGAGAAGGAGAAGGTGAAGTCTGGAGGGTGAATCAGAAGAAGCAGAATAAGGAGAAGGAGAAGGTGAAGTCTGGAGGGTGAATCAGAAGAAGGAGAAGGAGAAGGTGAAGTCTGGAGGGTGAATCAGAAGGAGTAGAAGAAGGAGAAGGAGAAGGTGAAGTCTGGAGGGTGAATCAGAAGAAGCAGAAGAAGGAGAAGGAGAAGGTGAAGTCTGGAGGGTGAATCAGAAGAAGCAGAAGAAGGAGAAGGAGAAGGTGAAGTCTGGAGGGTGAATCAGAAGAAGCAGAAGAAGGAGAAGGAGAAGGTGAAGTCTGGAGGGTGAATCAGAAGAAGCAGAATAAGGAGAAGGAGAAGGTGAAGTCTGGAGTGTGAATCAGAAGAAGCAGAAGAAGGAGAAGGAGAAGGTGAAGTCTGGAGGGTGAATCAGAAGAAGTAGAAGAAGGACAAGGAGAAGGTGAAGTCTGGAGGGTGAAGCAGAAGAAGTAGAAGAAGGAGAAGGAGAAGGTGAAGTCAGGAGGGTGAATCAGAAGAAGTAGAAGAAGGAGAAGGAGAAGGTGAAGTCAGGAGGGTGAATCAGAAGAAGCAGAAGAAGGAGAAGGAGAAGGTGAAGTCTGGAGAGTGAATCAGAAGAATCAGAAGAAGGAGAAGGAGAAGGTGAAGTCTGGAGGGTGAATCAGAAGAAGCAGAAGAAAGAGAAGAAGAAGGTGAAGTCTGGAGGGTGAAGCAGAAGAAACAGAAGAAGGAGAAGGAGAAGGTGAAGACTGGAGGGTGAATCTGAAGAAGTATAAGAAGGAGAAGGAGAAGGTGAAGTCTGGAGGGTGAATCAGAAGAAGTAGAAGAAGGAGAAGGAGAAGGTGAAGTCTGGAGGGTGAATCAGAAGAAGCAGAAGAAGGAGAAGGAGAAGGTGAAGTCTGGAGGGTGAATCAGAAGAAGCAGAAGAAGGAGAAGGAGAAGATGAAGTCTGGAGGGTGAATCAGAAGAAGCAGAAGAAGGAGAAGGAGAAGGTGAAGTCTGGAGGGTGAATCAGAAGAAGCAGAAGAAGTTGAAGGAGAAGATGAAGTCTGGAGGGTGAATCAGAAGAAGCAGAAGAAGGAGAAGGAGAAGGTGAAGTTAGGAGGGTGAATCAGAAGAAGCAGAAGAAGGAGAAGGAGAAGGTGTAGTTAGGAGGGTGAATCAGAAGAAGCAGAAGAAGGAGAAGGAGCAGGTGAAGTCAGGGGGGTGAAGCAGATGAAGTAGAAGAAGGAGAAGGAGAAGGTGAAGTCAGGACGGTGAAGCAGAAGAAGCAGAAGAAGGAGAAGGAGAAGGTGAAGTCTGGAGGGCGCAGCAGAAGAAGCAGAAGAAGGAGAAGGAGAAGCTGAAGTCTGGAGGGTGAAGCAGAAGAAGCAGAAGAAGGAGAAGGAGAAGGTGAAGTCTGGAGGGTGAATCAGAAGAAGTAGAAGAAGGAGAAGGAGAAGGTGAAGTCAGGAGAGTGAAGCAGAAGAAGCAGAAGATGGAGAAGGAGAAGGTGAAGTCTGGAGGGCGAAGCAGAAGAAGCAGAAGAAGGAGAAGGAGAAGGTGAAGTCTGGAGGGTGAAGCAGAAGAAGCAGAAGAAGGAGAAGGAGAAGGTGAAGTCTGGAGGGTGAATCAGAAGAAGTAGAAGAAGGAGAAGGAGAAGGTGAAGTCAGGAGGGTGAAGCAGAAGAAGTAGAAGAAGGAGAAGGAGAAGGTGAAGTCTGGAGGGTGAATCAGAAGAAGCAGAAGAAGGAGAAGGAGAAGGTGAAGTCTGGAGGGTGAATCAGAAGAAGCAGAAGAAGGAGAAGGAGAAGATGAAGTCTGGAGGGTGAATCAGAAGAAGCAGAAGAAGGAGAAGGAGAAGGTGAAGTCTGGAGGGTGAATCAGAAGAAGCAGAAGAAGGAGAAGGAGAAGGTGAAGTCTGGAGGGTGAATCAGAAGAAGCAGAAGAAGGAGAAGGAGAAGGTGAAGTCAGGAGCGTGAATCAGAAGAAGCAGAAGAAGGAGAAGGAGAAGGTGTAGTTAGGAGGGTGAATCAGAAGAAGCAGAAGAAGGAGAAGGAGCAGGTGAAGTCAGGGGGGTGAAGCAGAAGAAGTAGAAGAAGGAGAAGGAGAAGGTGAAGTCAGGACGGTGAAGCAGAAGAAGCAGAAGAAGGAGAAGGAGAAGGTGAAGTCTGGAGGGTGCAGCAGAAGAAGCAGAAGAAGGAGAAGGAGAAGCTGAAGTCTGGAGGGTGAAGCAGAAGAAGCAGAAGAAGGAGAAGGAGAAGGTGAAGTCTGGAGGGTGAATCAGAAGAAGTAGAAGAAGGAGAAGGAGAAGGTGAAGTCAGGAGAGTGAAGCAGAAGAAGCAGAAGATGGAGAAGGAGAAGGTGAAGTCTGGAGGGCGAAGCAGAAGAAGCAGAAGAAGGAGAAGGAGAAGGTGAAGTCTGGAGGGTGAAGCAGAAGAAGCAGAAGAAGGAGAAGGAGAAGGTGAAGTCTGGAGGGTGAATCAGAAGAAGTAGAAGAAGGAGAAGGAGAAGGTGAAGTCAGGAGGGTGAAGCAGAAGAAGCAGAAGAAGGAGAAGGAGAAGGTGAAGTCTGGAGGGTGAAGCAGAAGAAGCAGAAGAAGGAGCAGGAGAAGGTGAAGTCTGGAGGGTGAAGCAGAAGAAGCAGAAGAAGGAGAAGGAGAAAGTGAAGTCAGGATGGTGAATCAGAAGAAGTAGAAGAAGGAGAAGGAGAAGGTGAAGTCTGGAGGATGAATCAGAAGAAGCAGAAGAAGGAGAAGGAGAAGGTGAAGTCTGGGGGGTGAATCAGAAGAAGCAGAAGAAGGAGAAGGAGAAGGTGAGGTCTGGAGGGTCTATCAGAAGAAGCAGAAGAAGGAGAAGGAGAAGGTGAAGTCTGGAGGGTGAATCAGAAGAAGCAGAAGAAGGACAAGGAGAAGGTGAGGTCTGGAGGGTGAATCAGAAGAAGCAGAAGAAGGACAAGGAGAAGGTGAAGTCTGGAGGGTGAATTAGAAGAAGCAGAAGAAGGAGAAGGAGAAGGTGAAGTCAGGAGGGTGAATCAGAAGAAGCAGAAGAAGGAGAAGGAGAAGGTAAAGTTAGGAGGGTGAATCAGAAGAAGCAGAAGAAGGAGAAGGAGCAGGTGAAGTCAGGGGGGTGAAGCAGAAGAAGTAGAAGAAGGAGAAGGAGAAGGTGAAGTCAGGAGGGTGAAGCAGAAGAAGCAGAAGAAGGAGAAGGAGAAGGTGAAGTCTGGAGGGCGCAGCAGAAGAAGCAGAAGAAGGAGAAGGAGAAGGTGAAGTCTGGAGGGTGAAGCAGAAGAAGCAGAAGAAGGAGAAGGAGAAGGTGAAGTCTGGAGGGTGAATCAGAAGAAGTAGAAGAAGGTGAAGGAGAAGGTGAAGTCAGGAGAGTGAAGCAGAAGAAGCAGAAGAAGGAGAAGGAGAAGGTGAAGTCTGGAGGGTGAAGCAGAAGAAGCAGAAGAAGGAGAAGGAGAAGGTGATGTCTGGAGGGCGAAGCAGAAGAAGCAGAAGAAGGAGAAGGAGAAGGTGAAGTCTGGAGGGTGAAGCAGAAGAAGCAGAAGAAGGAGAAGGAGAAGGTGAAGTCTGGAGGGTGAATCAGAAGAAGTAGAAGAAGGAGAAGGAGAAGGTGAAGTCAGGAGGGTGAAGCAGAAGAAGCAGAAGAAGGAGAAGGAGAAGGTGAAGTCAGGAGGGTGAATCGGAAGAAGTAGAAGAAGGAGAAGGAGAAGGTGAAGTCTGGAGGGTGAATCAGAAGAAGTAGAAGAAGGAGAAGGAGAAGGTGAAGTCTGGAGGGTGAATCAGAAGAAGTAGAAGAAGGAGAATGAGAAGGTGAAGTCTGGAGGGTGAATCAGAAGAAGTAGAAGAAGGAGAAGGAGAAGGTGAAGTCTGGAGGGTGAATCAGAAGAAGTAGAAGAAGGAGAAGGAGAAGGTGAAGTCTGGAGGGTGAATCAGAAGAAGTAGAAGAAGGAGAAGGAGAAGGTGAAGTCTGGAGGGTGAATCAGAAGAAACAGAAGAAGGAGAAGGAGAAGGTGAAGTCTGGAGGGTGAATCAGAAGAAGTAGAAGAAGGAGAATGAGAAGGTGTAGTCTGGAGGGTGAATCAGAAGAAGTAGACGAAGGAGAAGGAGAAGGTGAAGTCTGGAGGGTGAATCAGAAGAAGCAGAAGAAGGAGAAGGAGAAGGTGAAGTCTGGAGGGTGAATCAGAAGAAGTAGAAGAAGGAGAAGGAGAAGGTGAGGTCTGGAGGGTGAATCAGAAGAAGCAGAAGAAGGAGAAGGAGAAGGTGAAGTCTGGAGGGTGAATCAGAAGAAGCAGAAGAAGGAGAATGAGAAGGTGAAGTCTGGAGGGTGAAACAGAAGAAGCAGAATAAGGAGAAGGAGAAGGTGAAGTCAGGAGGGTGAATCAGAAGAAGCAGAAGAAGGAGAAGGAGAAGGTGAAGTTTGGAGGGTGAATCAGAAGAATCAGAAGAAGGAGAAGGAGAAGGTGAAGTCTGGAGGGTGAATCAGAAGAAGCAGAAGAAAGAGAAGGAGAAGGTGAAGTCTGGAGGGTGAATCAGAAGAAGCAGAAGAAGGAGAAGGAGAAGGTGAAGTCTGGAGGGTGAATCAGAAGAAGTAGAAGAAGGAGAAGGAGAAGGTGAAGTCTGGAGGGTGAATCAGAAGAAGTAGAAGAAGGAGAAGGAGAAGGTGTAGTCTGGAGGGTGAAGCAGAAGAAGTAGAAGAAGGAGAAGGAGAAGGTGAAGTCTGGAGGGTGAATCAGAAAGCAGAAGAAGGAGAAGGAGAAGGTGAAGTCTGGAGGGTGAATCAGAAGAAGTAGAAGAAGGAGAAGGAGAAGGTGAAGTCTGGAGGGTGAATCAGAAGAAGTAGAAGAAGGAGAAGGAGAAGGTGAAGTCTGGAGGGTGAATCAGAAGAAGCAGAAGAAGGAGAAGGAGAAGGTGAAGTCTGGAGGGTGAATCAGAAGAAGCAGAATAAGGAGAAGGAGAAGGTGAAGTCTGGAGGGTGAATCAGAAGAAGGAGAAGGAGAAGGTGAAGTCTGGAGGGTGAATCAGAAGGAGTAGAAGAAGGAGAAGGAGAAGGTGAAGTCTGGAGGGTGAATCAGAAGAAGCAGAAGAAGGAGAAGGAGAAGGTGAAGTCTGGAGGGTGAATCAGAAGAAGCAGAAGAAGGAGAAGGAGAAGGTGAAGTCTGGAGGGTGAATCAGAAGAAGCAGAAGAAGGAGAAGGAGAAGGTGAAGTCTGGAGGGTGAATCAGAAGAAGCAGAATAAGGAGAAGGAGAAGGTGAAGTCTGGAGTGTGAATCAGAAGAAGCAGAAGAAGGAGAAGGAGAAGGTGAAGTCTGGAGGGTGAATCAGAAGAAGTAGAAGAAGGACAAGGAGAAGGTGAAGTCTGGAGGGTGAAGCAGAAGAAGTAGAAGAAGGAGAAGGAGAAGGTGAAGTCAGGAGGGTGAATCAGAAGAAGTAGAAGAAGGAGAAGGAGAAGGTGAAGTCAGGAGGGTGAATCAGAAGAAGCAGAAGAAGGAGAAGGAGAAGGTGAAGTCTGGAGAGTGAATCAGAAGAATCAGAAGAAGGAGAAGGAGAAGGTGAAGTCTGGAGGGTGAATCAGAAGAAGCAGAAGAAAGAGAAGAAGAAGGTGAAGTCTGGAGGGTGAAGCAGAAGAAACAGAAGAAGGAGAAGGAGAAGGTGAAGACTGGAGGGTGAATCTGAAGAAGTATAAGAAGGAGAAGGAGAAGGTGAAGTCTGGAGGGTGAATCAGAAGAAGTAGAAGAAGGAGAAGGAGAAGGTGAAGTCTGGAGGGTGAATCAGAAGAAGCAGAAGAAGGAGAAGGAGAAGGTGAAGTCTGGAGGGTGAATCAGAAGAAGCAGAAGAAGGAGAAGGAGAAGATGAAGTCTGGAGGGTGAATCAGAAGAAGCAGAAGAAGGAGAAGGAGAAGGTGAAGTCTGGAGGGTGAACCAGAAGAAGCAGAAGAAGTTGAAGGAGAAGATGAAGTCTGGAGGGTGAATCAGAAGAAGCAGAAGAAGGAGAAGGAGAAGGTGAAGTTAGGAGGGTGAATCAGAAGAAGCAGAAGAAGGAGAAGGAGAAGGTGTAGTTAGGAGGGTGAATCAGAAGAAGCAGAAGAAGGAGAAGGAGCAGGTGAAGTCAGGGGGGTGAAGCAGATGAAGTAGAAGAAGGAGAAGGAGAAGGTGAAGTCAGGACGGTGAAGCAGAAGAAGCAGAAGAAGGAGAAGGAGAAGGTGAAGTCTGGAGGGCGCAGCAGAAGAAGCAGAAGAAGGAGAAGGAGAAGCTGAAGTCTGGAGGGTGAAGCAGAAGAAGCAGAAGAAGGAGAAGGAGAAGGTGAAGTCTGGAGGGTGAATCAGAAGAAGTAGAAGAAGGAGAAGGAGAAGGTGAAGTCAGGAGAGTGAAGCAGAAGAAGCAGAAGATGGAGAAGGAGAAGGTGAAGTCTGGAGGGCGAAGCAGAAGAAGCAGAAGAAGGAGAAGGAGAAGGTGAAGTCTGGAGGGTGAAGCAGAAGAAGCAGAAGAAGGAGAAGGAGAAGGTGAAGTCTGGAGGGTGAATCAGAAGAAGTAGAAGAAGGAGAAGGAGAAGGTGAAGTCAGGAGGGTGAAGCAGAAGAAGTAGAAGAAGGAGAAGGAGAAGGTGAAGTCTGGAGGGTGAATCAGAAGAAGCAGAAGAAGGAGAAGGAGAAGGTGAAGTCTGGAGGGTGAATCAGAAGAAGCAGAAGAAGGAGAAGGAGAAGATGAAGTCTGGAGGGTGAATCAGAAGAAGCAGAAGAAGGAGAAGGAGAAGGTGAAGTCTGGAGGGTGAATCAGAAGAAGCAGAAGAAGGAGAAGGAGAAGGTGAAGTCTGGAGGGTGAATCAGAAGAAGCAGAAGAAGGAGAAGGAGAAGGTGAAGTCAGGAGCGTGAATCAGAAGAAGCAGAAGAAGGAGAAGGAGAAGGTGTAGTTAGGAGGGTGAATCAGAAGAAGCAGAAGAAGGAGAAGGAGCAGGTGAAGTCAGGGGGGTGAAGCAGAAGAAGTAGAAGAAGGAGAAGGAGAAGGTGAAGTCAGGACGGTGAAGCAGAAGAAGCAGAAGAAGGAGAAGGAGAAGGTGAAGTCTGGAGGGTGCAGCAGAAGAAGCAGAAGAAGGAGAAGGAGAAGCTGAAGTCTGGAGGGTGAAGCAGAAGAAGCAGAAGAAGGAGAAGGAGAAGGTGAAGTCTGGAGGGTGAATCAGAAGAAGTAGAAGAAGGAGAAGGAGAAGGTGAAGTCAGGAGAGTGAAGCAGAAGAAGCAGAAGATGGAGAAGGAGAAGGTGAAGTCTGGAGGGCGAAGCAGAAGAAGCAGAAGAAGGAGAAGGAGAAGGTGAAGTCTGGAGGGTGAAGCAGAAGAAGCAGAAGAAGGAGAAGGAGAAGGTGAAGTCTGGAGGGTGAATCAGAAGAAGTAGAAGAAGGAGAAGGAGAAGGTGAAGTCAGGAGGGTGAAGCAGAAGAAGCAGAAGAAGGAGAAGGAGAAGGTGAAGTCTGGAGGGTGAAGCAGAAGAAGCAGAAGAAGGAGCAGGAGAAGGTGAAGTCTGGAGGGTGAAGCAGAAGAAGCAGAAGAAGGAGAAGGAGAAAGTGAAGTCAGGATGGTGAATCAGAAGAAGTAGAAGAAGGAGAAGGAGAAGGTGAAGTCTGGAGGATGAATCAGAAGAAGCAGAAGAAGGAGAAGGAGAAGGTGAAGTCTGGGGGGTGAATCAGAAGAAGCAGAAGAAGGAGAAGGAGAAGGTGAGGTCTGGAGGGTCTATCAGAAGAAGCAGAAGAAGGAGAAGGAGAAGGTGAAGTCTGGAGGGTGAATCAGAAGAAGCAGAAGAAGGACAAGGAGAAGGTGAGGTCTGGAGGGTGAATCAGAAGAAGCAGAAGAAGGACAAGGAGAAGGTGAAGTCTGGAGGGTGAATTAGAAGAAGCAGAAGAAGGAGAAGGAGAAGGTGAAGTCAGGAGGGTGAATCAGAAGAAGCAGAAGAAGGAGAAGGAGAAGGTAAAGTTAGGAGGGTGAATCAGAAGAAGCAGAAGAAGGAGAAGGAGCAGGTGAAGTCAGGGGGGTGAAGCAGAAGAAGTAGAAGAAGGAGAAGGAGAAGGTGAAGTCAGGAGGGTGAAGCAGAAGAAGCAGAAGAAGGAGAAGGAGAAGGTGAAGTCTGGAGGGCGCAGCAGAAGAAGCAGAAGAAGGAGAAGGAGAAGGTGAAGTCTGGAGGGTGAAGCAGAAGAAGCAGAAGAAGGAGAAGGAGAAGGTGAAGTCTGGAGGGTGAATCAGAAGAAGTAGAAGAAGGTGAAGGAGAAGGTGAAGTCAGGAGAGTGAAGCAGAAGAAGCAGAAGAAGGAGAAGGAGAAGGTGAAGTCTGGAGGGTGAAGCAGAAGAAGCAGAAGAAGGAGAAGGAGAAGGTGATGTCTGGAGGGCGAAGCAGAAGAAGCAGAAGAAGGAGAAGGAGAAGGTGAAGTCTGGAGGGTGAAGCAGAAGAAGCAGAAGAAGGAGAAGGAGAAGGTGAAGTCTGGAGGGTGAATCAGAAGAAGTAGAAGAAGGAGAAGGAGAAGGTGAAGTCAGGAGGGTGAAGCAGAAGAAGCAGAAGAAGGAGAAGGAGAAGGTGAAGTCAGGAGGGTGAATCGGAAGAAGTAGAAGAAGGAGAAGGAGAAGGTGAAGTCTGGAGGGTGAATCAGAAGAAGTAGAAGAAGGAGAAGGAGAAGGTGAAGTCTGGAGGGTGAATCAGAAGAAGTAGAAGAAGGAGAATGAGAAGGTGAAGTCTGGAGGGTGAATCAGAAGAAGTAGAAGAAGGAGAAGGAGAAGGTGAAGTCTGGAGGGTGAATCAGAAGAAGTAGAAGAAGGAGAAGGAGAAGGTGAAGTCTGGAGGGTGAATCAGAAGAAGTAGAAGAAGGAGAAGGAGAAGGTGAAGTCTGGAGGGTGAATCAGAAGAAACAGAAGAAGGAGAAGGAGAAGGTGAAGTCTGGAGGGTGAATCAGAAGAAGTAGAAGAAGGAGAATGAGAAGGTGTAGTCTGGAGGGTGAATCAGAAGAAGTAGACGAAGGAGAAGGAGAAGGTGAAGTCTGGAGGGTGAATCAGAAGAAGCAGAAGAAGGAGAAGGAGAAGGTGAAGTCTGGAGGGTGAATCAGAAGAAGTAGAAGAAGGAGAAGGAGAAGGTGAGGTCTGGAGGGTGAATCAGAAGAAGCAGAAGAAGGAGAAGGAGAAGGTGAAGTCTGGAGGGTGAATCAGAAGAAGCAGAAGAAGGAGAATGAGAAGGTGAAGTCTGGAGGGTGAAACAGAAGAAGCAGAATAAGGAGAAGGAGAAGGTGAAGTCAGGAGGGTGAATCAGAAGAAGCAGAAGAAGGAGAAGGAGAAGGTGAAGTTTGGAGGGTGAATCAGAAGAATCAGAAGAAGGAGAAGGAGAAGGTGAAGTCTGGAGGGTGAATCAGAAGAAGCAGAAGAAAGAGAAGGAGAAGGTGAAGTCTGGAGGGTGAATCAGAAGAAGCAGAAGAAGGAGAAGGAGAAGGTGAAGTCTGGAGGGTGAATCAGAAGAAGCAGAAGAAGGAGAAGGAGAAGATGAAGTCTGGAGGGTGAATCAGAAGAAGCAGAAGAAGGAGAAGGAGAAGGTGAAGTCTGGAGGGTGAATCAGAAGAAGCAGAAGAAGGAGAAGGAGAACGTGAAGTTTGGAGGGTGAATCAGAAGAATCAGAAGAAGGAGAAGGAGAAGGTGAAGTCTGGAGGGTGAATCAGAAGAAGCAGAAGAAAGAGAAGGAGAAGGTGAAGTCTGGAGGGTGAAGCAGAAGAAACAGAAGAAGGAGAAGGAGAAGGTGAAGACTGGAGGGTGAATCTGAAGAAGTAGAAGAAGGAGAAGGAGAAGGTGAAGTCTGGAGGGTGAATCAGAAGAAGTAGAAGAAGGAGAAGGAGAAGGTGAAGTCTGGAGGGTGAATCAGAAGAAGCAGAAGAAGGAGAAGGAGAAGGTGAAGTCTGGAGGGTGAATCAGAAGAAGCAGAAGAAGCAGAAGGAGAAGATGAAGTCTGGAGTGTGAATCAGAAGAAGCAGAAGAAGGAGAAGGAGAAGGTGAAGTCTGGAGGGTGAAACAGAAGAAGCAGAAGAAGGAGAAGGAGAAGGTGAAGTCTGGAGGGTGAATCAGAAGAAGCAGAAGAAGGAGAAGGAGAAGGTGAAGTCAGGAGGGTGAAGCAGAAGAAGCAGAAGAAGGAGAAGGAGAAGGTGAAGTCTGGAGGGTGAATCAGAAGAAGCAGAAGAAGGACAAGGAGAAGGTGAAGTCTGGAGGGTGAATTAGAAGAAGCAGAAGAAGGAGAAGGAGAAGGTGAAGTCAGGAGGGTGAATCAGAAGAAGCAGAAGAAGGAGAAGGAGAAGGTAAAGTTAGGAGGGTGAATCAGAAGAAGTAGAAGAAGGAGAAGGAGAAGGTGAAGTCTGGAGGGTGAATCAGAAGAAGTAGAAGAAGGAGAAGGAGAAGGTGAAGTCAGGAGGGTGAAGCAGAAGAAGCAGAAGAAGGAGAAGGAGAAGGTGAAGTCTGGAGGGTGAAGCAGAAGAAGCAGAAGAAGGAGCAGGAGAAGGTGAAGTCTGGAGGGTGAAGCAGAAGAAGCAGAAGAAGGAGAAGGAGAAGGTGAAGTCAGGATGGTGAATCAGAAGAAGTAGAAGAAGGAGAATGAGAAGGTGAAGTCTGGAAGGTGAAGCAGAAGAAGCAGAAGAAGGAGAAGGAGAAGGTGAAGTCTGGAGGGTGAAGCAGAAGAAGCAGAAGAAGGAGTAGGAGAAGGTGAAGTCTGGAGGGTGAAGCAGAAGAAGCAGAAGAAGGAGAAGGAGAAGGTGAAGTCAGGATGGTGAATCAGAAGAAGTAGAAGAAGGAGAAGGAGAAGGTGAAGTCTGGAGGATGAATCAGAAGAAGCAGAAGAAGGAGAAGGAGAAGGTGAAGTCTGGGGGGTGAATCAGAAGAAGCAGAAGAAGGAGAAGGAGAAGATGAAGTCTGGAGGGTGAATCAGAAGAAGTAGAAGAAGGAGAAGGAGAAGGTGAGGTCTGGAGGGTCAATCAGAAGAAGCAGAAGAAGGAGAAGGAGAAGGTGATGTCTGGAGTGTGAATCAGAAGAAGCAGAAGAAGGACAAGGAGAAGGTGAAGTCTGGAGGGTGAATTAGAAGAAGCAGAAGAAGGAGAAGGAGAAGGTGAAGTCAGGAGGGTGAATCAGAAGAAGCAGAAGAAGGAGAAGGAGAAGGTAAAGTTAGGAGGGTGAATCAGAAGAAGCAGAAGAAGGAGAAGGAGCAGGTGAAGTCAGGGGGGTGAAGCAGAAGAAGTAGAAGAAGGAGAAGGATAGGTGAAGTCAGGAGGGCGCAGCAGAAGAAGCAGAAGAAGGAGAAGGAGAAGGTGAAGTCTGGAGGGTGAAGCAGAAGAAGCAGAAGAAGGAGAAGGAGAAGGTGAAGTCTGGAGGGTGAATCAGAAGAAGTAGAAGAAGGTGAAGGAGAAGGTGAAGTCAGGAGAGTGAAGCAGAAGAAGCAGAAGAAGGAGAAGGAGAAGGTGAAGTCTGGAGGGTGAAGCAGAAGAAGCAGAAGAAGGAGAAGGAGAAGGTGATGTCTGGAGGGCGAAGCAGAAGAAGCAGAAGAAGGAGAAGGAGAAGGTGAAGTCTGGAGGGTGAAGCAGAAGAAGCAGAAGAAGGAGAAGGAGAAGGTGAAGTCTGGAGGGTGAATCAGAAGAAGTAGAAGAAGGAGAAGGAGAAGGTGAAGTCAGGAGGGTGAAGCAGAAGAAGCAGAAGAAGGAGAAGGAGAAGGTGAGGTCTGGAGGGTCAATCAGAAGAAGCAGAAGAAGGAGAAGGAGAAGGTGAAGTCTGGAGGGTGCATCAGAAGAAGCAGAAGAAGGACAAGGAGAAGGTGAGGTCTGGAGGGTGAAGCAGAAGAAATAGAAGAAGGAGAAGGAGAAGGTGAAGTCAGGAGGGTGAATCAGAAGAAGCAGAAGAAGGAGAAGGAGAAGGTAAAGTTAGGAGGGTGAATCAGAAGAAGCAGAAGAAGGAGAAGGAGCAGGTGAAGTCAGGGGGGTGAAGCAGAAGAAGTAGAAGAAGGAGAAGGAGAAGGTGAAGTCAGGAGGGTGAAGCAGAAGAAGCAGAAGAAGGAGAAGGAGAAGGTGAAGTCTGGAGGGCGCAGCAGAAGAAGCAGAAGAAGGAGAAGGAGAAGGTGAAGTCTGGAGGGTGAAGCAGAAGAAGCAGAAGAAGGAGAAGGAGAAGGTGAAGTCTGGAGGGTGAATCAGAAGAAGTAGAAGAAGGTGAAGGAGAAGGTGAAGTCAGGAGAGTGAAGCAGAAGAAGCAGAAGAAGGAGAAGGAGAAGGTGAAGTCTGGAGGGTGAAGCAGAAGAAGCAGAAGAAGGAGAAGGAGAAGGTGATGTCTGGAGGGCGAAGCAGAAGAAGCAGAAGAAGGAGAAGGAGAAGGTGAAGTCTGGAGGGTGAAGCAGAAGAAGCAGAAGAAGGAGAAGGAGAAGGTGAAGTCTGGAGGGTGAATCAGAAGAAGTAGAAGAAGGAGAAGGAGAAGGTGAAGTCAGGAGGGTGAAGCAGAAGAAGCAGAAGAAGGAGAAGGAGAAGGTGAAGTCAGGAGGGTGAATCGGAAGAAGTAGAAGAAGGAGAAGGAGAAGGTGAAGTCTGGAGGGTGAATCAGAAGAAGTAGAAGAAGGAGAAGGAGAAGGTGAAGTCTGGAGGGTGAATCAGAAGAAGTAGAAGAAGGAGAATGAGAAGGTGAAGTCTGGAGGGTGAATCAGAAGAAGTAGAAGAAGGAGAAGGAGAAGGTGAAGTCTGGAGGGTGAATCAGAAGAAGTAGAAGAAGGAGAAGGAGAAGGTGAAGTCTGGAGGGTGAATCAGAAGAAGTAGAAGAAGGAGAAGGAGAAGGTGAAGTCTGGAGGGTGAATCAGAAGAAACAGAAGAAGGAGAAGGAGAAGGTGAAGTCTGGAGGGTGAATCAGAAGAAGTAGAAGAAGGAGAATGAGAAGGTGTAGTCTGGAGGGTGAATCAGAAGAAGTAGACGAAGGAGAAGGAGAAGGTGAAGTCTGGAGGGTGAATCAGAAGAAGCAGAAGAAGGAGAAGGAGAAGGTGAAGTCTGGAGGGTGAATCAGAAGAAGTAGAAGAAGGAGAAGGAGAAGGTGAAGTCTGGAGGGTGAATCAGAAGAAGCAGAAGAAGGAGAAGGAGAAGGTGAAGTCTGGAGGGTGAATCAGAAGAAGCAGAAGAAGGAGAAGGAGAAGGTGAAGTCTGGAGGGTGAAACAGAAGAAGCAGAATAAGGAGAAGGAGAAGGTGAAGTCAGGAGGGTGAATCAGAAGAAGCAGAAGAAGGAGAAGGAGAAGGTGAAGTTTGGAGGGTGAATCAGAAGAATCAGAAGAAGGAGAAGGAGAAGGTGAAGTCTGGAGGGTGAATCAGAAGAAGCAGAAGAAAGAGAAGGAGAAGGTGAAGTCTGGAGGGTGAATCAGAAGAAGCAGAAGAAGGAGAAGGAGAAGGTGAAGTCTGGAGGGTGAATCAGAAGAAGCAGAAGAAGGAGAAGGAGAAGATGAAGTCTGGAGGGTGAATCAGAAGAAGCAGAAGAAGGAGAAGGGGAAGGTGAAGTCTGGAGGGTGAATCAGAAGAAGCAGAAGAAGGAGAAGGAGAACGTGAAGTTTGGAGGGTGAATCAGAAGAATCAGAAGAAGGAGAAGGAGAAGGTGAAGTCTGGAGGGTGAATCAGAAGAAGCAGAAGAAAGAGAAGGAGAAGGTGAAGTCTGGAGGGTGAAGCAGAAGAAACAGAAGAAGGAGAAGGAGAAGGTGAAGACTGTAGGGTGAATCTGAAGAAGTAGAAGAAGGAGAAGGAGAAGGTGAAGTCTGGAGGGTGAATCAGAAGAAGTAGAAGAAGGAGAAGGAGAAGGTGAAGTCTGGAGGGTGAATCAGAAGAAGCAGAAGAAGGAGAAGGAGAAGGTGAAGTCTGGAGGGTGAATCAGAAGAAGCAGAAGAAGCAGAAGGAGAAGATGAAGTCTGGAGGGTGAATCAGAAGAAGCAGAAGAAGGAGAAGGAGAAGGTGAAGTCTGGAGGGTGAAACAGAAGAAGCAGAAGAAGGAGAAGGAGAAGGTGAAGTCTGGAGGGTGAATCAGAAGAAGCAGAAGAAGGAGAAGGAGAAGGTGAAGTCAGGAGGGTGAAGCAGAAGAAGCAGAAGAAGGAGAAGGAGAAGGTGAAGTCTGGAGGGTGAATCAGAAGAAGCAGAAGAAGGACAAAGAGAAGGTGAAGTCTGGAGGGTGAATTAGAAGAAGCAGAAGAAGGAGAAGGAGAAGGTGAAGTCAGGAGGGTGAATCAGAAGAAGCAGAAGAAGGAGAAGGAGAAGGTAAAGTTAGGAGGGTGAATCAGAAGAAGTAGAAGAAGGAGAAGGAGAAGGTGAAGTCTGGAGGGTGAATCAGAAGAAGTAGAAGAAGGAGAAGGAGAAGGTGAAGTCAGGAGGGTGAAGCAGAAGAAGCAGAAGAAGGAGAAGGAGAAGGTGAAGTCTGGAGGGTGAAGCAGAAGAAGCAGAAGAAGGAGCAGGAGAAGGTGAAGTCTGGAGGGTGAAGCAAAAGAAGCAGAAGAAGGAGAAGGAGAAGGTGAAGTCAGGATGGTGAATCAGAAGAAGTAGAAGAAGGAGAATGAGAAGGTGAAGTCTGGAAGGTGAAGCAGAAGAAGCAGAAGAAGGAGAAGGAGAAGGTGAAGTCTGGAGGGTGAAGCAGAAGAAGCAGAAGAAGGAGTAGGAGAAGGTGAAGTCTGGAGGGTGTAGCAGAAGAAGCAGAAGAAGGAGAAGGAGAAGGTGAAGTCAGGATGGTGAATCAGAAGAAGTAGAAGAAGGAGAAGGAGAAGGTGAAGTCCGGAGGATGAATCAGAAGAAGCAGAAGAAGGAGAAGGAGAAGGTGAAGTCTGGGGGGTGAATCAGAAGAAGCAGAAGAAGGAGAAGGAGAAGATGAAGTCTGGAGGGTGAATCAGAAGAAGTAGAAGAAGGAGAAGGAGAAGGTGAGGTCTGGAGGGTCAATCAGAAGAAGCAGAAGAAGGAGAAGGAGAAGGTGAAGTCTGGAGGGTGAATCAGAAGAAGCAGAAGAAGGACAAGGAGAAGGTGAAGTCTGGAGGGTGAATTAGAAGAAGCAGAAGAAGGAGAAGGAGAAGGTGAAGTCAGGAGGGTGAATCAGAAGAAGCAGAAGAAGGAGAAGGAGAAGGTAAAGTTAGGAGGGTGAATCAGAAGAAGCAGAAGAAGGAGAAGGAGCAGGTGAAGTCAGGGGGGTGAAGCAGAAGAAGTAGAAGAAGGAGAAGGAGAAGGTGAAGTCAGGAGGGTGAAGCAGAAGAAGCAGAAGAAGGAGAAGGAGAAGGTGAAGTCTGGAGGGCGCAGCAGAAGAAGCAGAAGAAGGAGAAGGAGAAGGTGAAGTCTGGAGGGTGAAGCAGAAGAAGCAGAAGAAGGAGAAGGAGAAGGTGAAGTCTGGAGGGTGAATCAGAAGAAGCAGAAGAAGGAGAAGGAGAAGGTGAAGTCTGGAGGGTGAATCAGAAGAAGTAGAAGAAGGAGAAGGAGAAGGTGAAGTCTGGAGGGTGAATCAGAAGAAGCAGAAGAAGGAGAAGGAGAAGGTGAAGTCTGGAGGGTGAATCAGAAGAAGCAGAAGAAGGAGAAGGAGAAGGTGAAGTCTGGAGGGTGAATCAGAAGAAGTAGAAGAAGGAGAAGGAGAAGGTGAAGTCTGGAGGGTGAATCAGAAGAAGCAGAAGAAGGAGAAGGAGAAGGTGAAGTCTGGAGGGTGAATCAGAAGAAGCAGAAGAAGGAGAAGGAGAAGGTGAAGTCTGGAGGGTGAAACAGAAGAAGCAGAATAAGGAGAAGGAGAAGGTGAAGTCAGGAGGGTGAATCAGAAGAAGCAGAAGAAGGAGAAGGAGAAGGTGAAGTTTGGAGGGTGAATCAGAAGAATCAGAAGAAGGAGAAGGAGAAGGTGAAGTCTGGAGGGTGAATCAGAAGAAGCAGAAGAAAGAGAAGGAGAAGGTGAAGTCTGGAGGGTGAATCAGAAGAAGCAGAAGAAGGAGAAGGAGAAGGTGAAGTCTGGAGGGTGAATCAGAAGAAGCAGAAGAAGGAGAAGGAGAAGATGAAGTCTGGAGGGTGAATCAGAAGAAGCAGAAGAAGGAGAAGAAGAAGGTGAAGTCTGGAGGGTGAATCAGAAGAAGCAGAAGAAGGAGAAGGAGAACGTGAAGTTTGGAGGGTGAATCAGAAGAATCAGAAGAAGGAGAAGGAGAAGGTGAAGTCTGGAGGGTGAATCAGAAGAAGCAGAAGAAAGAGAAGGAGAAGGTGAAGTCTGGAGGGTGAAGCAGAAGAAACAGAAGAAGGAGAAGGAGAAGGTGAAGACTGGAGGGTGAATCTGAAGAAGTAGAAGAAGGAGAAGGAGAAGGTGAAGTCTGGAGGGTGAATCAGAAGAAGTAGAAGAAGGAGAAGGAGAAGGTGAAGTCTGGAGGGTGAATCAGAAGAAGCAGAAGAAGGAGAAGGAGAAGGTGAAGTCTGGAGGGTGAATCAGAAGAAGCAGAAGAAGCAGAAGGAGAAGATGAAGTCTGGAGGGTGAATCAGAAGAAGCAGAAGAAGGAGAAGGAGAAGGTGAAGTCTGGAGGGTGAAACAGAAGAAGCAGAAGAAGGAGAAGGAGAAGGTGAAGTCTGGAGGGTGAATCAGAAGAAGCAGAAGAAGGAGAAGGAGAAGGTGAAGTCAGGAGGGTGAAGCAGAAGAAGCAGAAGAAGGAGAAGGAGAAGGTGAAGTCTGGAGGGTGAATCAGAAGAAGCAGAAGAAGGACAAAGAGAAGGTGAAGTCTGGAGGGTGAATTAGAAGAAGCAGAAGAAGGAGAAGGAGAAGGTGAAGTCAGGAGGGTGAATCAGAAGAAGCAGAAGAAGGAGAAGGAGAAGGTAAAGTTAGGAGGGTGAATCAGAAGAAGTAGAAGAAGGAGAAGGAGAAGGTGAAGTCTGGAGGGTGAATCAGAAGAAGTAGAAGAAGGAGAAGGAGAAGGTGAAGTCAGGAGGGTGAAGCAGAAGAAGCAGAAGAAGGAGAAGGAGAAGGTGAAGTCTGGAGGGTGAAGCAGAAGAAGCAGAAGAAGGAGCAGGAGAAGGTGAAGTCTGGAGGGTGAAGCAAAAGAAGCAGAAGAAGGAGAAGGAGAAGGTGAAGTCAGGATGGTGAATCAGAAGAAGTAGAAGAAGGAGAATGAGAAGGTGAAGTCTGGAAGGTGAAGCAGAAGAAGCAGAAGAAGGAGAAGGAGAAGGTGAAGTCTGGAGGGTGAAGCAGAAGAAGCAGAAGAAGGAGTAGGAGAAGGTGAAGTCTGGAGGGTGAAGCAGAAGAAGCAGAAGAAGGAGAAGGAGAAGGTGAAGTCAGGATGGTGAATCAGAAGAAGTAGAATAAGGAGAAGGAGAAGGTGAAGTCCGGAGGATGAATCAGAAGAAGCAGAAGAAGGAGAAGGAGAAGGTGAAGTCTGGGGGGTGAATCAGAAGAAGCAGAAGAAGGAGAAGGAGAAGATGAAGTCTGGAGGGTGAATCAGAAGAAGTAGAAGAAGGAGAAGGTGAGGTCTGGAGGGTCAATCAGAAGAAGCAGAAGAAGGAGAAGGAGAAGGTGAAGTCTGGAGGGTGAATCAGAAGAAGCAGAAGAAGGACAAGGAGAAGGTGAAGTCTGGAGGGTGAATTAGAAGAAGCAGAAGAAGGAGAAGGAGAAGGTGAAGTCAGGAGGGTGAATCAGAAGAAGCAGAAGAAGGAGAAGGAGAAGGTAAAGTTAGGAGGGTGAATCAGAAGAAGCAGAAGAAGGAGAAGGAGCAGGTGAAGTCAGGGGGGTGAAGCAGAAGAAGTAGAAGAAGGAGAAGGAGAAGGTGAAGTCAGGAGGGTGAAGCAGAAGAAGCAGAAGAAGGAGAAGGAGAAGGTGAAGTCTGGAGGGCGCAGCAGAAGAAGCAGAAGAAGGAGAAGGAGAAGGTGAAGTCTGGAGGGTGAAGCAGAAGAAGCAGAAGAAGGAGAAGGAGAAGGTGAAGTCTGGAGGGTGAATCAGAAGAAGTAGAAGAAGGTGAAGGAGAAGGTGAAGTCAGGAGAGTGAAGCAGAAGAAGCAGAAGAAGGAGAAGGAGAAGGTGAAGTCTGGAGGGTGAAGCAGAAGAAGCAGAAAAAGGAGAAGGAGAAGGTGATGTCTGGAGGGCGAAGCAGAAGAAGCAGAAGAAGGAGAAGGAGAAGGTGAAGTCTGGAGGGTGAAGCAGAAGAAGCAGAAGAAGGAGAAGGAGAAGGTGAAGTCTGGAGGGTGAATCAGAAGAAGTAGAAGAAGGAGAAGGAGAAGGTGAAGTCAGAAGGGTGAAGCAGAAGAAGCAGAAGAAGGAGAAGGAGAAGGTGAAGTCAGGAGGGTGAATCGGAAGAAGTAGAAGAAGGAGAAGGAGAAGGTGAAGTCTGGAGGGTGAATCAGAAGAAGTAGAAGAAGGAGAAGGAGAAGGTGAAGTCTGGAGGGTGAATCAGAAGAAGTAGAAGAAGGAGAATGAGAAGGTGAAGTCTGGAGGGTGAATCAGAAGAAGCAGAAGAAGGAGAAGGAGAAGGTGAAGTCTGGAGGGAGAAGCAGAAGAAGTAGAAGAAGGAGAAGGAGAAGGTGAAGTCTGGAGGGTGAATCAGAAGAAGTAGAAGAAGGAGAATGAGAAGGTGTAGTCTGGAGGGTGAATCAGAAGAAGTAGACGAAGGAGAAGGAGAAGGTGAAGTCTGGAGGGTGAATCAGAAGAAGTAGAAGAAGGAGAAGGAGAAGGTGAAGTCTGGAGGGTGAATCAGAAGAAGCAGAAGAAGGAGAAGGAGAAGGTGAAGTCTGGAGGGTGAAACAGAAGAAGCAGAATAAGGAGAAGGAGAAGGTGAAGTCAGGAGGGTGAATCAGAAGAAGCAGAAGAAGGAGAAGGAGAAGGTGAAGTTTGGAGGGTGAATCAGAAGAATCAGAAGAAGGAGAAGGAGAAGGTGAAGTCTGGAGGGTGAATCAGAAGAAGCAGAAGAAAGAGAAGGAGAAGGTGAAGTCTGGAGGGTGAATCAGAAGAAGCAGAAGAAGGAGAAGGAGAAGGTGAAGTCTGGAGGGTGAATCAGAAGAAGCAGAAGAAGGAGAAGGAGAAGATGAAGTCTGGAGGGTGAATCAGAAGAAGCAGAAGAAGGAGAAGGAGAAGGTGAAGTCTGGAGGGTGTATCAGAAGAAGCAGAAGAAGGAGAAGGAGAACGTGAAGTTTGGAGGGTGAATCAGAAGAATCAGAAGAAGGAGAAGGAGAAGGTGAAGTCTGGAGGGTGAATCAGAAGAAGCAGAAGATAGAGAAGGAGAAGGTGAAGTCTGGAGGGTGAAGCAGAAGAAACAGAAGAAGGAGAAGGAGAAGGTGAAGACTGGAGGGTGAATCTGAAGAAGTAGAAGAAGGAGAAGGAGAAGGTGAAGTCTGGAGGGTGAATCAGAAGAAGTAGAAGAAGGAAAAGGAGAAGGTGAAGTCTGGAGGGTGAATCAGAAGAAGCAGAAGAAGGAGAAGGAGAAGGTGAAGTCTGGAGGGTGAATCAGAAGAAGCAGAAGAAGGAGAAGGAGAAGATGAAGTCTGGAGGGTGAATCAGAAGAAGCAGAAGAAGGAGAAGGAGAAGGTGAAGTCGGGAGGGTGAAACAGAAGAAGCAGAAGAAGGAGAAGGAGAAGGTGAAGTCTGGAGGGTGAATCAGAAGAAGCAGAAGAAGGAGAAGGAGAAGGTGAAGTCAGGAGGGTGAATCAGAAGAAGCAGAAGAAGGAGAAGGAGAAGGTGAAGTTAGGAGGGTGAATCAGAAGAAGCAGATGAAGGAGAAGGAGCAGGTGAAGTCAGGGGGTGAAGCAGAAGAAGTAGAAGAAGGAGAAGGAGAAGGTGAAGTCAGGACGGTGAAGCAGAAGAAGCTGAAGAAGGAGAAGGAGAAGGTGAATTCTGGAGGGCGCAGCAGAAGAAGCAGAAGAAGGAGAAGGAGAAGCTGAAGTCTGGAGGGTGAAGCAGAAGAAGCAGAAGAAGGAGAAGGTGAAGTCTGGAGGGTGAATCAGAAGAAGTAGAAGAAGGAGAAGGAGAAGGTGAAGTCAGGAGAGTGAAGCAGAAGAAGCAGAAGATGGAGAAGGAGAAGGTGAAGTCTGGAGGGCGAAGCAGAAGAAGCAGAAGAAGGAGAAGGAGAAGGTGAAGTCTGGAGGGTGAAGCAGAAGAAGCAGAAGAAGGAGAAGGAGAAGGTGACGTCTGGAGGGTGAATCAGAAGAAGTAGAAGAAGGAGTAGGAGAAGGTGAAGTCAGGAGGGTGAAGCAGAAGGAGCAGAAGAAGGAGAAGGGGAAGGTGAGGTCTGGAGGGTGAAGCAGAAGAAGCAGAAGAAGGAGCAGGAGAAGGTGAAGTCTGGAGGGTGAAGCAGAAGAAGCAGAAGAAGGAGAAGGAGAAGGTGAAGTCAGGAGGGTGAATCAGAAGAAGTAGAAGAAGGAGAAGGAGAAGGTGAAGTCTGGAGGGTGAATCAGAAGAAGCAGAAGAAGGAGAAGGAGAAGGTGAAGCCTGGAGGGTGAATCAGAAGAAGCAGAAGAAGGAGAAGGAGAAGATGAAGTCTGGAGGGTGAATCAGAAGACGTAGAAGAAGGAGAAGGAGAAGGTGAGGTCTGGAGGGTCAATCAGAAGAAGCAGAAGAAGGAGAAGGAGAAGGTGAAGTCTGGAGGGTGAATCAGAAGAAGCAGAAGAAGGAGAAGGTGAAGTCTGGAGGGTGAATCAGAAGAAGCAGAAGAAGGAGAAGGAGAAGGTGAAGTCAGGAGAGTGAAGCAGAAGAAGCAGAAGAAGGAGAAGGAGAAGGTGAAGTCTGGAGGGTGAAGCAGAAGAAGCAGAAGAAGGAGAAGGAGAAGGTGATGTCTGGAGGGCGAAGCAGAAGAAGCAGAAGAAGGAGAAGGAGAAGGTGAAGTCTGGAGGGTGAAGCAGAAGAAGCAGAAGAAGGAGAAGGAGAAGGTGATGTCTGGAGGGCGAAGCAGAAGAAGCAGAAGAAGGAGAAGGAGAAGGTGAAGTCTGGAGGGTGAAGCAGAAGAAGCAGAAGAAGGAGAAGGAGAAGGTGAAGTCTGGAGGGTGAATCAGAAGAAGTAGAAGAAGGAGAAGGAGAAGGTGAAGTCAGAAGGGTGAAGCAGAAGAAGCAGAAGAAGGAGAAGGAGAAGGTGAAGTCAGGAGGGTGAATCGGAAGAAGTAGAAGAAGGAGAAGGAGAAGGTGAAGTCTGGAGGGTGAATCAGAAGAAGTAGAAGAAGGAGAAGGAGAAGGTGAAGTCTGGAGGGTGAATCAGAAGAAGTAGAAGAAGGAGAATGAGAAGGTGAAGTCTGGAGGGTGAATCAGAAGAAGCAGAAGAAGGAGAAGGAGAAGGTGAAGTCTGGAGGGAGAAGCAGAAGAAGTAGAAGAAGGAGAAGGAGAAGGTGAAGTCTGGAGGGTGAATCAGAAGAAGTAGAAGAAGGAGAATGAGAAGGTGTAGTCTGGAGGGTGAATCAGAAGAAGTAGACGAAGGAGAAGGAGAAGGTGAAGTCTGGAGGGTGAATCAGAAGAAGTAGAAGAAGGAGAAGGAGAAGGTGAAGTCTGGAGGGTGAATCAGAAGAAGCAGAAGAAGGAGAAGGAGAAGGTGAAGTCTGGAGGGTGAAACAGAAGAAGCAGAATAAGGAGAAGGAGAAGGTGAAGTCAGGAGGGTGAATCAGAAGAAGCAGAAGAAGGAGAAGGAGAAGGTGAAGTTTGGAGGGTGAATCAGAAGAATCAGAAGAAGGAGAAGGAGAAGGTGAAGTCTGGAGGGTGAATCAGAAGAAGCAGAAGAAAGAGAAGGAGAAGGTGAAGTCTGGAGGGTGAATCAGAAGAAGCAGAAGAAGGAGAAGGAGAAGGTGAAGTCTGGAGGGTGAATCAGAAGAAGCAGAAGAAGGAGAAGGAGAAGATGAAGTCTGGAGGGTGAATCAGAAGAAGCAGAAGAAGGAGAAGGAGAAGGTGAAGTCTGGAGGGTGTATCAGAAGAAGCAGAAGAAGGAGAAGGAGAACGTGAAGTTTGGAGGGTGAATCAGAAGAATCAGAAGAAGGAGAAGGAGAAGGTGAAGTCTGGAGGGTGAATCAGAAGAAGCAGAAGATAGAGAAGGAGAAGGTGAAGTCTGGAGGGTGAAGCAGAAGAAACAGAAGAAGGAGAAGGAGAAGGTGAAGACTGGAGGGTGAATCTGAAGAAGTAGAAGAAGGAGAAGGAGAAGGTGAAGTCTGGAGGGTGAATCAGAAGAAGTAGAAGAAGGAAAAGGAGAAGGTGAAGTCTGGAGGGTGAATCAGAAGAAGCAGAAGAAGGAGAAGGAGAAGGTGAAGTCTGGAGGGTGAATCAGAAGAAGCAGAAGAAGGAGAAGGAGAAGATGAAGTCTGGAGGGTGAATCAGAAGAAGCAGAAGAAGGAGAAGGAGAAGGTGAAGTCGGGAGGGTGAAACAGAAGAAGCAGAAGAAGGAGAAGGAGAAGGTGAAGTCTGGAGGGTGAATCAGAAGAAGCAGAAGAAGGAGAAGGAGAAGGTGAAGTCAGGAGGGTGAATCAGAAGAAGCAGAAGAAGGAGAAGGAGAAGGTGAAGTTAGGAGGGTGAATCAGAAGAAGCAGAAGAAGGAGAAGGAGCAGGTGAAGTCAGGGGGTGAAGCAGAAGAAGTAGAAGAAGGAGAAGGAGAAGGTGAAGTCAGGACGGTGAAGCAGAAGAAGCTGAAGAAGGAGAAGGAGAAGGTGAAGTCTGGAGGGCGCAGCAGAAGAAGCAGAAGAAGGAGAAGGAGAAGCTGAAGTCTGGAGGGTGAAGCAGAAGAAGCAGAAGAAGGAGAAGGTGAAGTCTGGAGGGTGAATCAGAAGAAGTAGAAGAAGGAGAAGGAGAAGGTGAAGTCAGGAGAGTGAAGCAGAAGAAGCAGAAGATGGAGAAGGAGAAGGTGAAGTCTGGAGGGCGAAGCAGAAGAAGCAGAAGAAGGAGAAGGAGAAGGTGAAGTCTGGAGGGTGAAGCAGAAGAAGCAGAAGAAGGAGAAGGAGAAGGTGACGTCTGGAGGGTGAATCAGAAGAAGTAGAAGAAGGAGTAGGAGAAGGTGAAGTCAGGAGGGTGAAGCAGAAGGAGCAGAAGAAGGAGAAGGAGAAGGTGAGGTCTGGAGGGTGAAGCAGAAGAAGCAGAAGAAGGAGCAGGAGAAGGTGAAGTCTGGAGGGTGAAGCAGAAGAAGCAGAAGAAGGAGAAGGAGAAGGTGAAGTCAGGAGGGTGAATCAGAAGAAGTAGAAGAAGGAGAAGGAGAAGGTGAAGTCTGGAGGGTGAATCAGAAGAAGCAGAAGAAGGAGAAGGAGAAGGTGAAGCCTGGAGGGTGAATCAGAAGAAGCAGAAGAAGGAGAAGGAGAAGATGAAGTCTGGAGGGTGAATCAGAAGAAGTAGAAGAAGGAGAAGGAGAAGGTGAGGTCTGGAGGGTCAATCAGAAGAAGCAGAAGAAGGAGAAGGAGAAGGTGAAGTCTGGAGGGTGAATCAGAAGAAGCAGAAGAAGGAGAAGGTGAAGTCTGGAGGGTGAATCAGAAGAAGCAGAAGAAGGAGAAGGAGAAGGTGAAGTCTGGAGGGTGAATCAGAAGAAGCAGAAGAAGGAGAAGGAGAAGGTGAAGTCAGGAGGGTGAATCAGAAGAAGCAGAAGGAGGAGAAGGAGAAGGTGTAGTTAGGAGGGTGAATCAGAAGAAGCAGAAGAAGGAGAAGGAGCAGGTGAAGTCAGGACGGTGAAGCAGAATAAGCAGAAGAAGGAGAAGGAGAAGGTGAAGTCTGGAGGGTGAATCAGAAGAAGTAGACGAAGGAGAAGGAGAAGGTGAAGTCTGGAGGGTGAATCAGAAGAAGTAGAAGAAGGAGAAGGAGAAGGTGAAGTCTGGAGGGTGAATCAGAAGAAGCAGAAGAAGGAGAAGGAGAAGGTGAAGTCTGGAGGGTGAATCAGAAGAAGCAGAAGAAGGAGAAGGAGAAGGTGAAGTCTGGAGGGTGAAACAGAAGAAGCAGAATAAGGAGAAGGAGAAGGTGAAGTCAGGAGGGTGAATCAGAAGAAGCAGAAGAAGGAGAAGGAGAAGGTGAAGTTTGGAGGGTGAATCAGAAGAATCAGAAGAAGGAGAAGGAGAAGGTGAAGTCTGGAGGGTGAATCAGAAGAAGCAGAAGAAAGAGAAGGAGAAGGTGAAGTCTGGAGGGTGAATCAGAAGAAGCAGAAGAAGGAGAAGGAGAAGGTGAAGTCTGGAGGGTGAATCAGAAGAAGCAGAAGAAGGAGAAGGAGAAGATGAAGTCTGGAGGGTGAATCAGAAGAAGCAGAAGAAGGAGAAGGAGAAGGTGAAGTCTGGAGGGTGTATCAGAAGAAGCAGAAGAAGGAGAAGGAGAACGTGAAGTTTGGAGGGTGAATCAGAAGAATCAGAAGAAGGAGAAGGAGAAGGTGAAGTCTGGAGGGTGAATCAGAAGAAGCAGAAGATAGAGAAGGAGAAGGTGAAGTCTGGAGGGTGAAGCAGAAGAAACAGAAGAAGGAGAAGGAGAAGGTGAAGACTGGAGGGTGAATCTGAAGAAGTAGAAGAAGGAGAAGGAGAAGGTGAAGTCTGGAGGGTGAATCAGAAGAAGTAGAAGAAGGAGAAGGAGAAGGTGAAGTCTGGAGGGTGAATCAGAAGAAGCAGAAGAAGGAGAAGGAGAAGGTGAAGTCTGGAGGGTGAATCAGAAGAAGCAGAAGAAGGAGAAGGAGAAGATGAAGTCTGGAGGGTGAATCAGAAGAAGCAGGAGAAGGAGAAGGTGAAGTCTGGAGGGTGAAACAGAAGAAGCAGAAGAAGGAGAAGGAGAAGGTGAAGTCTGGAGGGTGAATCAGAAGAAGCAGAAGAAGGAGAAGGAGAAGGTGAAGTCAGGAGGGTGAATCAGAAGAAGCAGAAGAAGGAGAAGGAGAAGGTGAAGTTAGGAGGGTGAATCAGAAGAAGCAGAAGAAGGAGAAGGAGCAGGTGAAGTCAGGGGGTGAAGCAGAAGAAGTAGAAGAAGGAGAAGGAGAAGGTGAAGTCAGGACGGTGAAGCAGAAGAAGCAGAAGAAGGAGAAGGAGAAGGTGAAGTCTGGAGGGCGCAGCAGAAGAAGCAGAAGAAGGAGAAGGAGAAGCTGAAGTCTGGAGGGTGAAGCAGAAGAAGCAGAAGAAGGAGAAGGTGAAGTCTGGAGGGTGAATCAGAAGAAGTAGAAGAAGGAGAAGGAGAAGGTGAAGTCAGGAGAGTGAAGCAGAAGAAGCAGAAGATGGAGAAGGAGAAGGTGAAGTCTGGAGGGCGAAGCAGAAGAAGCAGAAGAAGGAGAAGGAGAAGGTGAAGTCTGGAGGGTGAAGCAGAAGAAGCAGAAGAAGGAGAAGGAGAAGGTGAAGTCTGGAGGGTGAATCAGAAGAAGTAGAAGAAGGAGTAGGAGAAGGTGAAGTCAGGAGGGTGAAGCAGAAGGAGCAGAAGAAGGAGAAGGAGAAGGTGAGGTCTGGAGGGTGAAGCAGAAGAAGCAGAAGAAGGAGCAGGAGAAGGTGAAGTCTGGAGGGTGAAGCAGAAGAAGCAGAAGAAGGAGAAGGAGAAGGTGAAGTCAGGAGGGTGAATCAGAAGAAGTAGAAGAAGGAGAAGGAGAAGGTGAAGTCTGGAGGGTGAATCAGAAGAAGCAGAAGAAGGAGAAGGAGAAGGTGAAGCCTGGTGGGTGAATCAGAAGAAGCAGAAGAAGGAGAAGGAGAAGATGAAGTCTGGAGGGTGAATCAGAAGAAGTAGAAGAAGGAGAAGGAGAAGGTGAGGTCTGGAGGGTCAATCAGAAGAAGCAGAAGAAGGAGAAGGAGAAGGTGAAGTCTGGAGGGTGAATCAGAAGAAGCAGAAGAAGGAGAAGGTGAAGTCTGGAGGGTGAATCAGAAGAAGCAGAAGAAGGAGAAGGAGAAGGTGAAGTCTGGAGGGTGAATCAGAAGAAGCAGAAGAAGGAGAAGGAGAAGGTGAAGTCAGGAGGGTGAATCAGAAGAAGCAGAAGAAGGAGAAGGAGAAGGTGTAGTTAGGAGGGTGAATCAGAAGAAGCAGAAGAAGGAGAAGGAGCAGGTGAAGTCAGGGGGGTGAAGCAGAAGAAGTAGAAGAAGGAGAAGGAGAAGGTGAAGTCAGGACGGTGAAGCAGAAGAAGCAGAAGAAGGAGAAGGAGAAGGTGAAGTCTGGAGGGTGCAGCAGAAGAAGCAGAAGAAGGAGAAGGAGAAGCTGAAGTCTGGAGGGTGAAGCAGAAGAAGCAGAAGAAGGAGAAGGAGAAGGTGAAGCCTGGAGGATGAATCAGAAGTAGCAGAAGAAGGAGAAGGAGAAGATGAAGTC